>NC_079895.1:26242861-26301606 GCF_024868665.1 Triplophysa rosa | reverse complement strand
AGAGAGAGAGCGAGAGAGAGAAACAGAGAGAGAGAGAGAGAGAGAGAGAGAGAGAGAGAGACTCCGCTTGATTGGCTACAGTAAGTAAATGTAGTTGTGATATTTACACCGGTCGTTATTTTGGAGTGGTCTTTAATTTTGAGTTACTTTAAATGCACGTGCAAAATAACGTATTAAATATCAAATAAATGCATGAAATTAAATAGCTATCTTGACAAATATCAAAATTGATCCATATGAAAAATATGTGTAGTGTTTGCATTTTTTGCCATATCACACCTTAATTGTGTGTTTTTAAAAATATTTGTTTAAAAATTGTTTGGTTTCGTTTAGATTGTCTATCTGTAATATCACTGGCCAGTTTTGTGAAAGATCTCTAATGAATGCAGTGTTTGTGGGAGAGAGTGATTTCCTTTCATGGGTGAATCCTATCCAGACTGGTGAAAGTTGAAATAGTTGACATCTATCAAACAACTTTATAGAAGTGACCGATTTCATGTAACTTTATCTTTCATTCTCAGTTTTTAATAGAAAAGAAATGGCTTTAATGTTCAGGTGAGAAGTGTTATCCCAGGTTGTGTACAGCCAGGAAAACTGATGTTTCTTTGTTTTCTGCAGTCATGAATTCCACACCCAAGCATATTAACACGCTGTAGAGCAGTCTCATTATAAAGATGTGCAGTCAGCAACCTGGCTGGAGGAACTCACAACCATGCAGAAAGAGAGAGAGAGAGTGCTCAGAGTGATGCAGTTCAGAGTTTCTGACAGGAACAAATAAAAATAATACATCTGTTTATTAATAATATCCGATTTACAGTCAGCCAGACTCATTTCCTCTTATAGACGGTTTCATCTTAACAATATAAACAAACGTTACTGCGCATGTGCACTTTTGTGACCCCCCAGCCCACACTTCCCTCACATTCCCACACACAGCCCACACTTCCCCCAGTGTACCCACACTTCTGCCAGTGTACCCACAGCATGCCCACACTTCCCCAGTATGCCCACAGCATGCCCACATACAGCCCACACTTCCCCCAGTATGCCCACAGCACGCCCACACAGGTCGAGAAGAATAGGTGACAACAAAGTAAAACCACACAATTTACATAAAAGTATGGAATACGGCCACAGCATGCAAAGACTCCACGTCGGTGATCCCACAACCAGGCTGCTGAGCAAAGCTGATAGAGGTGTAAGTAGCGTTATGTAACAATAACCAAATTTGCAGCTATGAGAGCGCACAGCCACAAGAGCAATATGTACGTGAAACACGGATATGTTTAAACAACAGCCGAGAACGTGATGGCAATGTACACTTCATATATACAATCACCACGTGAGTTAATTGGGATTCGAACCCGTGACCGATCTACATACATCGCACTTTATTTTATTTTATTTCATTACTAAAATGACATTACATTTCGTTTGTGGTGCGAACCCGCGACCTCTTGTACCACCGCGAAAATTAAAGGGTACGTTTGGGACTGTTATTTGGTGACGTGTGTCGATATATCATACGGTTCAAAAGATATCACGATTGATGACAAATTTCAACATGTCAGACAGGCCGATCTTCCAATCGTGACAGAATCGTAATCGTACCATCCGGCATGACACGAGGAGATCTCGGTTTTCTGACAAACATTTCAAAAGTTACGAGCAAAAATAGCCATTTTAAAATTCTCGCGACCCATATGTGGCGCTGTTCCCCATTTTGGCAAGGACCCCAGTCCGAGGTGTCGATAAAGCGTACCAAGTTTCTTACCGATAGATCGATAAATATTTGAGATACGGCCTAAGATCCATTTTTGGGTCAACTTTGAAAAGTTTGCTGCGTCGTAACTTTTGAGCAACAGCGAAAATCTCCATTCCGCGAGCATCTCTTCTATGCGGCTCAGTCCAAAGATCGTTTCAGCCGGTTTTCGTGACAATCAGTCACAATTTCTAGGACTAGAATCGAAAAAACGCAATACTGTACTTTTTTTTTTAAGATTTGTTTTTGGCGTTTTTGCCTTTAATTGTACAGCTGTTAGTTAGAGAGGACAGGAAGCGAAGTGGGAGAGAGAGAAGGGGGTGGGTTCGGGAAAGAACCACGAGACGGGAATCGAACCCGGGTCGCCCGATGCGCAACCGCGCCACATGTCGGAGCACTGCCCACTAGGCTATCGGCTCCGACTATACTGTACTTTTCAAGATGGCCGCTACCGTAATGGGCGGAGTCTTAGTGTAACGCATGGAATGCGATAAGCGTGACGAGTGCATGACGTGTGCCGAGTAGAATTTTTGTACATCAATGGGTTCAAAAGTTACAGCCGTTTGAAAAGTGCGTTTTTGAACTGCTGGTGGCGCTATAGAGTGAGTGTTAGAGACCCCATACTTGGTCACATGACTAATGACAAATGAGTACCACCTCTACGAGTGTGCCCATCGGGGCTTGGCCCCTAATAAGCCGAGAAGAACAGATGGCTAAACTTGTCTCTCCAATATTCTGAATTTAGACTGCGATACCAAACTCCACCGCTAGATGTCAGTGTACCATAAGGTTTGTTTAAATGCGTCAAAACTACAGGACCCATTCAACAAATTGTTTATTAATAAAATTAACATACAGCAAAATTTAACTAATCGTTCATTTAATAAAATTATTATACAGTAATTTAATAATACAAATTAATATTAACATAAATTAAATAAAATATAAATAGTTGTATTAACCAATAAACTATATGAAACGGCCTATAAGTATGTGAGTGTTTCTAAATTGTCCCAATGGACAAACTCAGCATTTTACGCCAACGTGTGTGTGATGAGATAAGATAAGAAACTTCATCAGAGCACTGGACTTCCATGCTTTAAACTCTACGTGTCCTCCAGAAGCATGGAACACATATAATTACATAATTATATTAAATGATATTTTAATATCATTTAAATGTGTATATTGATTGTTATTGATATTACTTGATTAAAATGTTATTATGATGATGCTTAGGGTGAGATGAAATTATGTTTATTATTAGACAATGAAATTGACGCCATTATGCCATAAATCCAGCAGGTGGCAACACTTTCATTCAGTTCAGAAATTAGCAACGTCCTAATGTTGTTTACTACACACTACTCAACCCCAATTTTTGTTGTCTTTTATTTACTTTAGGTTCCTCTGACTAGTCTAAAAAGCTGTCCGATTTACCAGTTATTTCATTTGTATAAGCACTCCACATACACTAATTGACATTGGTATTTTTTGGGGGGGGGGGGGTGTTGTCATGTAGGTTGTACGCTTTTAAGTTAAAAGATCTTGTGCTTTTTAATGCACATATACTTTATATTCACTCCAAATTGTGTGACAACCCCCTTGCATGTGTTTATAAAACATTGGTGCTATAGGTAAGTACATTACTGTAAATAATAATAATTATTATTTATTATTGCATAATTATTGTCAATTGTTTCAAGAAAAGAATTCTATGTTAAAATATCAAGTCAACTATCAAGTGCTATAAAACGTGTAAATAATTTCCTCTAATGCTTTGGATCTCACTAATCACTATTGATTAGGTTTCACTTTGAACAATTCATTCTGAGGGCTTTTGGAAAAAAGCAACACCAATGAGAAGATGCTAAATCTCAATGGCTGTGAGAACTGACTCTTCACTCTGTGATCTGATTGGCTGACAGCCAGAGACCATCAGTCTCACAAGCAGCATCTTTATCGTGTTAGCATACACACATATACAGTATTCTCATTTATTATTGAAGACAATTTAAGAATGAGTCACCCAAAAAGAAAATTGTGTCATTGTTAAATTCTTTATATTTATTTAATCTGTATGTTCTTTCAGGTTAAATACAAGTCATTGCGTCTAGTTTACATTTGGCCAAAACTTAAAAGTAAAAAGATTTACCCATTTTTTCGTCAATGGAAGCGAATGAACAGAATGATTTACATACTTTGAAAAACACATTTGAAAACTAACTTTAGAAAGGGCCAAAAATGTGAAGATTTGATCTTGGGAAAATGTGGTCTTATCAGCCATCAAGAAAAACCAGACTTTGTTCAAATGTAGGAAGGTCACAGTGACGTTCTGAACGTGTGTTACAATCATTTATTTAGAGCAAGGGATATCAGTCGAATTCTATTAGTGTGTATTTGCTAAAATAGCCTCATAATTGTACTATTTACTATCTTTTACAATATTTGTTTGCATTGCAACAATATTTTAATGTAAAACAAAATTATTACTCCCCTCTTTGTTATAGTCTTTCATTTATACAATGTAAAAACAGTAATGAAAACCTGTCTCAATAATCAGCAAACAATAAATTCAGTATTAATGTTTGTCACAGTATAAATGATACAGTATATTTGTTTCTGAATTGAGTAATTAGAAAACAAAATTGTCCATTATTATTATGATCAATTTATTCACAAAACTATCATTTATAAGTCTCAAATGTCGTGTTAGATCGAATGCTTTTACTATTATTCTAAAATGAGAAGGATCTGCCAGATCAACATAAAGCACTGATACATAAACCTGATAATCTAATACATAAATTGTTGTCATAAATATCGTCATGTGAGTTTGATGCAGCTTGAATAAACGGACACCTAAGTTTTATTTTAGGGTACACTGTTTTAGTTATAACTGTAAATACAGCTGAGTGTGTGGCTGCTTGATTCCATGAGTATGAATTATGTCCTGTCTGTAAAACTCATCACTCTCAGAATAAGGATAGCAGGCTTTAAAAGCTCATAGTGGATATGACGATTATCTGAGCCCATTCATAAAATAACAGAGTCCATGAGAATGTAAATACTCGCTCTGTGTTTATGTTGTGTTAAACACAGAGGAGGGTGGAGGTCCTGTCTATGATTTACTCTTTAGATAACTCAATCCCAGGATGAGCTGGAATGAGAGAGCAGGAAATGCCAGCGATCTGTCAGCCCCTCTCTGCATTTCTAAAGCAGCTTTCTGACTGATCAACACATCAAGATCATTATAGTACTGCTAGTCTTCAATAAAACTCTGCTAAAGTCTGTTTTATGAAGTATGAACTACCCAAAATGTCGTCCTTTTTACAAACTACATTTATCAAGAAATAAGTTTAGGAAGTATTACGTTATAAGTATATAATATATGTTGTCAGGGGCGGACTGGGATACAAAATCGGCCCTGGATCGGCCCTCCACCATTTCTGTCGACGTGCATACGTGTCCTACTCGCTAATGCCTTCGCGTTGCGTGCATTTGCGTTTATAATACAGCCGTCTGTCCGGCCCAAGCGTCCATTCCAGCCTCATACGTTAGTGGCCCACCGGGAAAAGTTCCGGTACTCCAGATGGCCGGACCGCCCCTGTTCACGCCCGTATAGGCCGTCGGTGGGACGGCCGCTCTGGACTTTGACAGAATGTCCTACCGGTCAGTCTGCCCCTGTATGTTGTCTTAGGATAATATTTGCGCAGTGCATCTCACAAAGCTGCTTGCTGTTTTTAAGATATCTATATTTATTGTCTGTTCGGAAATGAAAGATTGTGAATAGTGGTAGAAGTAAACTTTCAATTGTATTGAAAGAAAAAAAACTATATTTGGGCAGTTCGTAAATTCAGAGCAGAGATTTTGGGAGACGCCAAATTTGACCCACCGTTGCCATTTGAATCCATTCAGAATGTTGTTGCAGACAATTTTTTTGGAAAATGTAAGTAAACTAAACAAAACTTGCAGATACACTAAAGACAAAAAAGCTAACATTTTTGTAAGGTTTATTAAGCTATAAAAAGATACAAAAAAGTAAAAGTAGCATCAAAGTTTATTAGCCTCAGGCCATGGCTTTATTTGACTGAATTCACATCTGACTGAACCAGGCCCTCAGTGACACATGGCCAAACAAGAGAACTGGAGGAAATCTGACAGACATCTGTGAACACAACTGAGAAGAGATGTTTCCAACTGCCACATCACACTGACACAATAAACCCACATGCTTGTGTTCAGCGGTTCTGACCATGTGTTTCAAGATAGATGTGTATTCAAGCACAAACTGAGCTCATTCTCTACCAAATTGATTTCAATTGCATGAAAACATACAATTAAACTTAAATAAAATCCTTGTGTTTGGAGAACGACATCTGAAACCCGACACTTAGTTGAAGTATTTTAGGGCAGTGTGGCCCCATTTATTTTATTTCATTGGTTTATTTATGTTAATTAATCACAAACAAATGTGTCGCTATGTTTAGTAAACACAATAATAAAAGTGAACAATAAATATAGGCTACGTTTTCAAATAAATGCATTTTTTTTTACTTTTGCTGCATATGCATATGCATATATATATATATATATATATATGATATTTTCATCATGACTTAAGCGATGCAAATTGAAATCGTGGAAATGGGAAACGAATTAAATCCTACTATCACAAAGGCCTTTGTTTACATACACTATTTTTGCACATACTTGCAAATTGAAATGTATAAATGCGAAACACGAGGTGCGAACCCGCGACCTCCACAGCGAAAATTAAAGAGTACGTTTGGGACTGTTATTTGGTGACGCGTGTCACCATGAATCATTTATGAATATTAATTAGGGTACGTGACCGACGCTGTAGACAGGTTCTGAAGCAACGTCTTCATTACATAATTAATATTCATTAAATCAACCTTGGCTTTAGTAGGATGAGTAAATCCACAGTTGGGAAGGGGGTTGGGATTAACAGCCATGGTATGTGCTCGTGTGCGCACTCATGGAGCGGAATCGGGGACGCGCGGCTGTGCGACATGTTTGTGAAGTGTGTATCTGTCTGTGTGTGTAGTGTCCAACAGGGAAGCAGAGTAACGCTGAAGTGGCTTTGGGAAGTTTAATTCAGTATAGCGAATCGGTTCGTTCGGACAGTTGTAAAATGATTCACCAGTCACAGCAGAGTTGGATATTTTGAGTAAAACATATTTGCCGTGAATATTAAATGTTGCTATTTTTAAATGATGTTTTCGGTTAAATTGTGTAAAAGAACTGCATTATTTACGGCATACGTCTAGAGTTTTATTTTGTCGATTTTATTGAGGTTCAGTTATGCTTTCAGTCAGATAGACTTTTTTGTTTTTCCAACATCTCTCACTAAGTTTAAAATTAAAGTTTTACGTTTCCAAGAAAATTCTCTCACAGTCGATTTAAGAACGCGAATCGTCTCGAAAGAATCATTTGTAAAAGAATCGACTCAAAAGAACCACTCATTCTAGATTTGGACAGGAGCACTAAACTGAAGAGCCATGGCGGTGAAACAAATGACATGGTTGGATATCTAAATTACACAGAGCACAAACACCGGCGTCCGACCACTATGAGATATTCGCGAAGGTAAGAGAAATAGTTGAATCGATTGCAACAACTGATTTTCGAAACTTTAACTTGATCGTTTGCTGAAAGTTAATGCTGGCTATTGTTCCGCGGCGAATCCCGACTGGAGCAGCTCAGTGGGCTTGGTGGGCAGGTTTAACGATAATCGTTTGAAGTGCTTGATCATTTGAAGAAGATCGCTTTGATTTATGGTTTAAACTCTAACAAGAACTTTAATCGATGACGGAGACGCTCAGATATTGAGCTTTGGATCATTAGAGACGGATGGGTCTGCCTGCACATGACTGTTGGAAAGTTTTTGATCCGAGTTCAAAGTTTCCTTCATGTTCATGCGGGCGAGTGTCGGTTAGATTTGAAATGACAGAAAAGACGAACGTTTCTCTCGCGCTTGCGTGTAAATCGCGTTCAAACATTTCAATCTAAAATTCTTTCAGTTGCGATTGTTACATACTTCTTTTCTTCGCAGATGAGCGCGGGGATTCCATTCAGTGTCTCATAGGAACCAGGAAGAGCTCATTGCATTGTCCCACTAAGGATTAAGCACCGTACCTAAAAATTCAGATTCAAAGTGGAGCTTTTAAAGGTCACTAAAATGATCAAAGCCGAGAGCAAAGTTGAACGCAGCCTGCGCAGCGCGTCTCCGCATAGAAATGCGTACACGTCGGACTTCCACGCCATTAAGTGCTCCTTTGATGGGACTAAAGCCGACAGCGCCGCCAAATCCTATGCTAATGGAGCCAGCGACGCCCGGGAGGACACGAGAGGGCGACCGTTTGGCAACCGGGTGAACAAAATCAAGAACATCTTCCTGCAGATGGACGGTCAGCAACAGCAGGAGAGCCCGGAGGCAAAACCCGTCACGTCTCCCGTGTCCCCAGTGTCTAAGTTCCCGGTTAGCACCGACAAAACCAGCCTCGGTAGTGCTAACAACCAAGAAGCACAAAACGCACACAGAACTCCTCAGGGAGAGGAATTCGAGATAGATAAAACCACCCTGGCGGAGAAGTTTTCAGTCACCAGAAAGCTCTTTGAAAGAGGGATAAAGGAGCAACCCTCCGCGGAGAGGCCGGTAGCCGGCAGAGTTTCTACTCGCCTGTCCCAGGGGAGGGGGTCTGAGGAGGGGCGCGGGGGCCGGATGTCCTTTGGATCGTCTGAAGATAGTGTCATCAAAAGCCCCACGTCACCCGTGCCGGTAGAAAGGAGGGACGTTGAGGACTCGAAGCAGTTCAATAGGTTATCACTGAACGCGGGGCCCATTTCCAGACGCTTGGAAAGCTTCATCGCAGATGGTGACAATGAAGACTCGATACGAGCTTCAGCTAAAAGCCCGGAAAAAGTCAGTAGCCCCATCGAAGGATCTCTGCTAGGGATATCCCAAAAACCAACCCCCCCTGGTGCTGATCCCAGCCACAAACCCGTGTCCCCAAACTCGGACACAACGTCTAAACCGTTCTCGCCTAAAACGGATATCCAGTCTTCAGTGGTCGGCAGCCCTCCATTCAAGTCCACGAGCCCTGTTTCTCCGGCGTCATCCAAACCAACCTCCCCGACCAGCAAATCACTGTCTCCTACTACCCACAGCCCATTTAAACGCTCTCCGCCGAGCCCACCTAGTCCTCAACCGAGAGACCTTCAGCCTTTACCCTCACCAAACAGTTTTTACAAGAGCACGAGGATCCCCGAGGTACCAAAAAACGAGAACGACGTAACTCCGAGCCCATCCAGAGACAAAGCTCCCGAGCAGTCTCAACTGTGTCTGGACGCCACCAGGGTTGGAGTGGTTCGGGCGGAGCTCGTAGCGGTCCAGAACGAGTCGTCGGAAAGTGAGGAGAACGAAGACGAGCTTTTGGATGACGTTTTCATGGAGGTGAGGCAACAAAGGGAACTTAAATCTGAGGTACCGAGTGAAGATTTCATTGATGCTCCGAAGGTCTCGTCATCTCAGAACCCTACGGAGAAAAGTACAGAGGCCGAACACCAGGAGGAGGATGATGATGCTTGTTTTTTGACAGCAGAGCTGAAGAGAGAGGAAGCAAAGGAAGAGAAGGATGTTGGTCATCGTGGAGAGAATAACATTCTTGAAGATGATGAGGAGAGCGAACAGGAAGATCCGGACGAATGCGCGTCACCTGCGTTTTATAGTTTCGAGAATGCTGCGTTTGTGGATGATAAGGAAGGCGAAGCGGTTCTGAACCAGGAGCAGGATGAGGAAGAGGATGATGAAGATGTCTACGAGGAGTATGATGAAATTCCAGGTCTGTCTGAGGAGGAGGAACGGTCTCCAAGGAGGACAATTCGATTTTCCACTCAACCGATTCGGGTAAGAAATATCACGCTGACAGTGGGAACGGTATTTAGGAGAATCTCTCAAAAACATTTCAACGCTTTCAAGTTAATAGTTTTTCAATTGGCTTAAAAAACTTTTTTCATATATTTGAAGCTTTTGAGTATGGACACGTTTTTGCGAGATTCACTTTTTTACCTTCAGTCCAGTCATTTTTTTTATTTTTAAAACACCTCTGAAGTACTACTACATGACCTCCGATGTGTATTTCATAATTCTGTCTTGTGTATTAGCGGAACATTCTGTTTCTGTGATCTGAACAGGAAATGATTGTTTTTTTATGAATTATTGGTGTATGAGGAGTCGGACACATCGCTGTGGCTTTAGAAAGGAAGCATTTGAGACTTGTCTGATGGAATTGTTCCTTCTCTGTATGTGAAGCCTGAGGTCACATATCTGACATGTTGGGCGACAAAGGCAGACTGCTTACAGAATGTTTTTTTGGGGGTTGAAAAGGGGTATATTTTTAGAAATATTGTTGACATTGTGGTGGTTCATGGAGAGAGCGAGGAATGACCTGAAGTGATGGTGGTCGGTGGAACAGTGGAACGTGTGCCGAGATGTTTTGCCCTCATTGTTTTTGTGAAGAACTGCCTGCCAAGAACTTATTTAGGTTATCTTTGACCCCTAATATGAAAGAACGAATTTCTAATTTGTCGTCTAATGAGAATTGTGACAATTTCTAAACGATGACAATTACAAACGTAAACATCATTTTTTGGTTCAGATGTTCCGTGTCATTTTAAATGAGAATATTCACACCATTACTCCGGCTTTACTGTACATGTACACACAATAACACTCCTCGTTCTGTGCCATCGAATGACAGTCAGACAGCACTGTGGCAGTCTGCCACTGGCATATGGTGCTGGTGGTCTGTTCTACGCTGCTCTTTTGTCCCGTCCAGCTTTCGGACATTGAACTTCAAATGTTTATTAATCCACGTTTCAGTTAATCATTTCCATGTTATGCATTCCTCCGCTCTGGAATGTGTCCGCACCTTTGCTGGCAATGATCAGCAGTGTTTTTCATTTCCAGTGAGCTGTTAGAAGTGAGAAATAAACACGGGACGGCCATGGTGGCCTTAAGCTGCCAAAATACCAGCATGGGTCTGTTCCCGAAGCACTCCTCCACCTGAGATGTTCTCTGAAGGGTATTGTAGGCTTTCTGCTGGCAAAACTCGCATGAAATGTGTAACATCTCTTACGTGCGACTGCGATTTTAACTGCTTGGTTTGTGTTGGCGCTTGTACGATACTGTTGAAGTGTTCTAGTCCTGTTTTTTTGTGAGATATGTATGCATTGCATAGATAGTTTTCTGTTGTAAGAATAGCGTGATTTGAAGGAGTTCGATGTTTGATGCTTAAGGTTAAGGATTTCTTGAAATCCAAAACCTCCGTCGGTTCCGCCCCCCACATCTTGCTTCACCTCTGTTTGTGCTCTTATTCTCTGTGATTGTGAAATGAAGGTGTGTAACTGCAGGTCCTGTCCTGGCACGAGGGAGACATTTTTCACCATTGTGTTGCATTTCGGTCCTAACATGTTCAGATAAACAGCGTTTGCCGAGTTGCTGTTATAGTTGGTCAAACACGTCTGTTATAATTCTATCTGAAAGGTCTGAAAATAAAAATGTCTTTATTTCTGATAAGCTTGACGCAGTGTTTCGACGTCCGAGTGAAATAGATTTTATCCTCTGGTTGTAGTTTATGAGGTATCTGTTGGAACTGGCACACATAAGTCTGTTTGTGTGTAGTATGTAATGATGGTTATCAGACAGGAATGAAATCAGCTGTGGATGATTTATAGATGTGTTTTGGGAGAACATTCGGTTAGGGAGGCTGGCATGTTTCATTTGATGTGAATGTAAATGAGGATTGATGAAATGTCTGTTCAGTGTCTTGCAGCAATGTTTTAGTCGATGAAACATTAAATATTTCCATATTTAAAAAGTGTCCCATAACCTCATTATCATCCGCTCGCTGTAAATTTAAATGTACCATCTGTAAAAAGGTCTGTACATTTCCAACGGAGTCATTTTTAGCCAACATCAACACACACAGCAGACGGTTCTGGTCAGTGCTCTCTGGACCGCTGTCGAAGTTC
This sequence comes from Triplophysa rosa, assembly GCF_024868665.1. Taxonomy (NCBI): domain Eukaryota; kingdom Metazoa; phylum Chordata; class Actinopteri; order Cypriniformes; family Nemacheilidae; genus Triplophysa; species Triplophysa rosa. The sequence continues at coordinate 26,289,785 of NC_079895.1, read as the reverse complement.
ATCTGTTAATTTTTGGAAATCTTTCACAGCTTCCCCTCAGATGCTCGCAGTAAATGTGTATTCGCCTGGGATGAGACAACAATACTCAGTTAAAAATATACTAATCGCATCTGTCTCTTGTCTGTCGGATTCAGGAAAGTTTTATGGTAGCTCTGTAGTAAATGTCACTCATTTACAGATGAATGTTTGTTTGTTCTGGTCATTTTTGATGTTTAGCACATGTAAATAGACTCACATTCTGTGTTTGCATGACATCAATACAAAAATAATCTGGACTGAAAACATGGGAATTTGGTGTAATCTCTGATGATTTGACAAATTCAGTCATTGAAAGTGTCAAAATGAGTGAGTTTGTGTGTGTATACTGTATTTATTAATAATTTTCTTGTCAGTTGTGTTCTAGTCAGACACTTTCCCTATGGGCATTTCCCAGACCGTCTGATCTTTCTCAAAACCTCATGCTGATTGGCTGGCTTTANCTCTGTGATTGTGAAATGAAGGTGTGTAACTGCAGGTCCTGTCCTGGCACGAGGGAGACATTTTTCACCATTGTGTTGCATTTCGGTCCTAACATGTTCAGATAAACAGCGTTTGCCGAGTTGCTGTTATAGTTGGTCAAACACGTCTGTTATAATTCTATCTGAAAGGTCTGAAAATAAAAATGTCTTTATTTCTGATAAGCTTGACGCAGTGTTTCGACGTCCGAGTGAAATAGATTTTATCCTCTGGTTGTAGTTTATGAGGTATCTGTTGGAACTGGCACACATAAGTCTGTTTGTGTGTAGTATGTAATGATGGTTATCAGACAGGAATGAAATCAGCTGTGGATGATTTATAGATGTGTTTTGGGAGAACATTCGGTTAGGGCATGTTTCATTTGATGTGAATGTAAATGAGTAGGGATGTAACGATTCACTCAGCTCACGATGCGATGCGAGTCACGATTCTGATCTCACGATGCGATTTAGTCACGATTTACTCACGATTTATTTTGAAAAAATGAGTTGAAACAAATTAGAAATGAACAACTTCCCTTGCATTATTTCTTAAATGCTTCACGTTTCTTTGTATGATAAAATAATGTTTTATTTCAAATAACAAAACTAAACTGCAATTTTATAACAAATTAATAATAGAAAAAGTCTCTTTAATATAAACAAACTAATACTGTATGTGCTTTTGTTGGATTTTTTTGCATTTAAGAAATATCAGCATCCACGTTTAGATTTGCAGTGAAAATAGCGGCCCCTGCTGTTCAAAAAATGTATCGCGATTCAGTTCAAGCCTCAACCGATTTGAATCGTTGCTCATTACAACCGATTTTCAACCGGCTCACGGTGAATCGTTACATCCCTATAAATGAGGATTGATGAAATGTCTGTTCAGTGTCTTGCAGCAATGTTTTAGTCGATGAAACATTAAATATTTCCATATTTAAAAAGTGTCCCATAACCTCATTATCATCCGCTCGCTGTAAATTTAAATGTACCATCTGCAAAAAGGTCTGTACATTTCCAACGGAGTCATTTTTAGCCAACATCAACACACACAGCAGACGGTTCTGGTCAGTGCTCTCTGGACCGCTGTCGAAGTTCATCTGTTAATTTTTGGAAATCTTTCACAGCTTCCCCTCAGATGCTCGCAGTAAATGTGTATTCGCCTGGGATGAGACAACAATACTCAGTTAAAAATATACTAATCGCATCTGTCTCTTGTCTGTCGGATTCAGGAAAGTTTTATGGTAGCTCTGTAGTAAATGTCACTCATTTACAGATGAATGTTTGTTTGGTCTGGTCATTTTTGATGTTTAGCACATGTAAATAGACTCACATTCTGTGTTGCATGACATCAATACAAAAATAATCTGGACTGAAAACATGGGAATTTGGTGTAATCTCTGATGATTTGACAAATTCAGTCATTGAAAGTGTCAAAATGAGTGAGTTTGTGTGTGTATACTGTATTTATTAATAATTTTCTTGTCAGTTGTGTTCTAGTCAGACACTTTCCCTATGGGCATTTCCCAGACCGTCTGATCTTTCTCAAAACCGCATGCTGATTGGCTGGCTTTAAGTGATTTCCAGGGTCTGAGTGCTCAAAGCTGTGTTTGCACATTTTTATTTTGGTGAATTTGATGAATTATGTTTTTAACATGGATGCTTTAAAACACATTTAAGTGGTTTGTCTCACACATAGTTCTTTATTGAATTTTTTGGCACAACGCAGAACTGTAGTTGGTGACTTGACATGTCAGTCAGGTGGTTTCCTTCTATTTAAATGGACAGAATAAGCTGTAGTGGAGCACACTTCTAGTCATAAGGGCGGCTAGTAGGGCTGCATAATAAATCGCGATTAACATTGATTCTGAAATCGCAAAGGCTTGGATTCTGTGTTTTATGCACAGCTCTTCTGTGATCTACGGCTCTTTGATACTACGAGACACTACGAGGTTGTGTCGTTTATAATGTGCATTTGAAAAAGCAACACTTGTCAAACATCATCATTACAAATATACTTTGTTATCATGAAAATACCTGAAAAGGTTTGAAGAACAGCGATAGAATATGACCATTGGCATTTCCTGTAACTACAGCTGCGTTCCATTTGATAGGGTTCCTACGCAGTGTTCACTGCTCCCTACTCCCTGAGCACGGGATATCCGTTGAAGTGGACAAAAAATCGCTCAATTGGAATGCCCTGCAACGTCATCAAAGAAATGCATCGGCACGGTTAATATAAATAAATAGTGTAACTTTACTTTTACATTTTTAAATAATATACATAAACGTAACACGTATTATGTATCTAATCAGTATAATTTTGTATATTATTATTTGACTGATGCAGCTTTGATTACTTGAAACTCTACTGTTATGCAATATAAATACATTTTAATGAAGTCAACTATGTGAACATATGTTCCTTACGCGCATATGAAAACTACTTTGCACAATAAAATATAAATACAAATAAATACATTCATCATCTCGAGTGCGTAGCCTCCATAACAATGTTACAAAAAGTAAAATCACATATTCACGTGAAGCAAACCACAGTATTTAATATAATTAACAATAATTAAATAAACTTTTACAATATATAAAAGGCATATGTGAACTTGTCCTTTGTTTTTCTGACTCGTGACGCGGCGCTCAATTGCAGTTGGGTGATTTTCCACTTCCGGCGAAGTGATGTATCGATGTTCCCTGATTCCCTACGACGTTCGCAGTGCCCTTCGAACTGAACATGTTCGCTCCCTTCAGATTGGAATCTCACTTAAGATGGCTGAACACCCTATGAAATCCACTTCACAGTCCACTTTCGGCCAAGTGGAATGTACCTAACGTGTGTAAATGGTTTCCTGTGTCCTATATTTGGAGTTTCTGCGCGAGAGCGCCCTCTGGCTTTCGGAATTGGCGGCATTTAACCGTAATTCATAGAGAAACTCAGCATAAAAATTACACGATATATCATTGCAGCCCTAGTGATCAGTAGGAAATGCTGCTCAATCTGAAAGCATTTCAAGTTTGAGTCGCTAATAACGTGCATTTGAAAAAGCAACACCCTTTATTGTCATGAAAAACCTGAGGAGGCTTGAACAACAGCGATAGAAAGATGCTCATAGGCATTTCCTGGAACTACTGCTGCGTCCGAAATCGCATACTGTGACAGTACGTGGTGAATTTGAATAGTACCTATCCAACCGTTAAAACAGTACGTGGGAGTAGTATGAATACATTTCTCGGCGACTGACTTTTTCATACCGAGGTTTCGGACTATTCACAACGTACTTATTTTCGCCTACTATATAGTATGCAAGTAGCCGATTTCGGAAAGAGGGTATTTGTGTTATGGTAATTCTTCTGCAGTGTATATTTGGAGTTTCTGCGCGAGAGCGCCCTCTGGCTTTCAGATGCAGCAGCATTTAACCATATTACTTCACTGACAAACTGCGCAAAAAAAATTGCAGACAACCAGCAAATCGTGTGCGGTTTATTTTCGATTAATCCTACAGTTCTAGTGGCAAGTCAAGACAAGTTGTGTTGAGCTACTGTTAAGCTAACCAAGATTCAAAGGGGAAGAGAGCTTCAAGCCAGTAGAGCGGCTCTCACAGTAACCGGAGACAGTACCGTAGATGAAGACAGAGTGTGAGAAAGAGAGAGACTCTTTGTTCTGTAGACAGAATATAATAACTCCCTTGATCAATGTTGGATGTGTCTGTAGCCACTGAAGGCATTGTGATATAAAAAGGGACCATATTACACACATTTGTGCCATTTCTCTGTTAGTCAGAAATAAAAATAATGCTAGTAACATTTTCTTTTTAATCAAACAAGCAGTTTTGCTACATGACAGTGACCAGATGTATGCTCTGTTTCATTTGTTTCACTGTTTTTGCCTTGTCTGTGCACATGTTCTCTTATCGAAGGCACAGAACAATTGATCCCCACAGGGACCATAAGTGAGACTGTGGACATAAATCAAGTTATTAGTATTGAAGACATTGAAAGATTGTATAGTTTTTGCAATGGCTCTTTTGCAAAAATAAATGAACCAAAACTGGAAAAATGGCTCTTTGGTTAAAAAAGGTTCCCGACCCCTTCTGTAACATTATAGCTGTTTCAGCTCTTCCACATGTGAGGATCCCTAAAACATTTGTTGGTAGTGTGTGGTTGTGAAGCTGTGGAATACAGTTGTCTCTCTCTCTCTCACTCTCTCCCTCGGTCTGTCTGTCTATCTCTCTATAAGACAGGATTATTCTGAGATGTGTCTGTAATAAGTGTTTACATCACAATGGCAGCTGAAGTAAATTTTAGCTTCTATCCCCTCAGCACTTTACATTCTTGATTTAAAGAGATACTCCACCCAAATATTTAAATTCTGTCGTTGTTTACTCAGCCTCAAGTTGTCCCAAATATGTATTAATTTCTTTGTTCTGATGAACACAAAGAAAGATGTTTGGAAACATGTTAGTAACTGGGACATCATTGACTACTGTTGAACACAAAACGAGATATTTTGAAGTATTTAGGAAAGCGAATAGTTCTGGGATTCATCAGGTGCTAACATTCTTTCAAATATCTTTCTCTGCGTTCAACAAATAAATTTTTTTTATACAGGATTGGAAAATCTTGGAAAATTTTCCAGGATTGGAAAATCTCTTCATAAAAAAAAGAGTTCTGTATCCCTTTAAAAATGTTTGGTCTGTCGGTAAAGTAACATTAGTGTAATTGAATTATTTGCCACGGCATTGCTGTGTGGTTGGTAATGTTTTCCTTAATGTTTTTACACTTTTATACAGTATTTTGATGTTGGGGTGTTGTGGGTGGTTGTCAAGGTGAATGTAAATTTTTGTCTCTCTTTCTCTCGGTCTGTCTCTTTAACTTTCTCTCTGACTATTAGGGATGCCACAATTCTCTATATAAAATTGAACCGTTCGGTACGGCCTCCACAGTTGAATACGCGTAAGTGAATTGTGTTTTTTCCGTGCGCTTATTTTACTCTCTGAACTGGCTCTGTCTGTGTTTGTCTGTATGTCTGTGCGCCAGGGCTGGAACAATTCCTCGAGTAATTCGAATAGAAAAAATCATCGAGGCAAATTTTTTGACGCTTATGAATAAATGACAGAAAAATATACCGAGGTCAGAGGTTTTCATTTCTGCTCTGACAACCGTGTGTGTGTGTGTGTGTGCGCTCGTGCCTGTGCGCGCGTGTGTGTGTGAGAGAACATTGTGCTTGATACATTTATCTTTAACCAAACTTTTAGGACTTCAGACGGCAAAGTTGATCGTGTCTGACTAGCGCGCGTGCCATAATGTTTACAGTACATATTAGGGATGCAACAATACAGCTCACCCACGGTTCAATACGAAACCTCGGTTTTTGGCCCATGGTTTTCGGTTCGGTTCGGTTCTGATGGCTTCGGCACATTAAAGTGTTTTTTGATTGTTTTATGCTTATGTGACAGGAACAGTAAAAACTTAAGAAAAAAACTATTTTATTGAAATTCTCTTTATTTTACTTGACTTATTTTCTTATCTTTAAGCAAAAAAACAACTTGTACAAATTCCTGGTGTATTTAATAAATGTAAAGATTTACACTGGCAGCTCACAGCAGTTTTTGGTTTACTGCTCATCAACATGCCAGTAAAATAAGCTTCTTGAAGAGGTTTTGCACATCAGAGTATTTAAAATGACGTAATGCAAAACTTGCGATTGCTGTAATGGAAGTAAACGTGCGCACCGCAGTAACACTACAAACACTAGCGCTCAATGGGAAAGGCCAAAGATAATATATTAACAAGGTGCGCCACTGCCATTGCAATAAATTGGAAGAAATGCCTGGAGGCGCTTTTGCTATGACGTAAATAGCTGTCCGAAAGGCCGCTGAGTGGCATGACTTTCGTTAAATGGACTTTGGCATGATGCTTTCTGCATGTGCTGATTGCAACGCGAACGTGCTGCTTTCTTATGCAGTGTATAGATACATTCTTGATGTGCCAAATTTGGACATTATCACTTAAGTACAACGGGCATACAATAAAGCCAGCTCTCGTCTGTTCTTCAGCATTATACTCGACAACAGCACATTGCTTCTCGTGTTGCAGGCAGCCTCTCTTCACCGCCCGACCACCACTCGCTATTAGATATTACTCGTGGGGATGCGTTTATCTATCTCAGCATACAGACAAACACGGACCGAGCCAGTTCACACTGTAATTAAGCGCACAGAAAATTTTTAACGCAAAACCGCAATTCACTTACACGTATTGAACCGTGGAGGTCGTACCGAATGGTTCAATATTATATTGAGTATTGTGGCATCCCTAGTGCGTATTATGTCCAAAGGCTGAAAGCGGTCGTTGTGGCTGTTGAAACACGTGCGGGCCTAACAGGGCTGTACAGTGCGACATATATGTATTTACCAGCAATTATATGGACTCAATGCAGCCGGACAACAAGTTTCACTCGCAAAATAGTTTTAGTCTAAGTAAAATGTACCATTGATTAATGTCACAAAGAAACAAGCACAACGACCAACGCACTTCAGACAAACAAGCGGCTCTGTTTAATGCACCTGCCAAACTGTATCGCATACGGGCTACACTTAACTAAATAACTGTTAATCCTGTTATGTTTCTTATTTATATATTTGCATTATATTGCATTTTGAATGTAATATGGCAATGGAATGTACTCACCAGGAACCAGTAAGTTGATTTTTGCTCAAACAGAATAAAATAATTCACGTAAAATAAAGAGAATTGCAATAAAATAGTTTTTTTCTTCTTCTTGTTGTTCCTGTCACAAACGTATAGAATAAAGATAATTATTAAATAAAGACTTATTATCTTAAATTTAACATTTTTATTTAAACAAAAACATATTTGGTTATATAATGCTGAAACATCAATTCTTTTGTCTGGTAGTCTTATTTTTCTGATGTTTGATTGCATAAAATCTATGATCAATTTCTATATTTCATAAAATGCCACAAACTGTGTGGCCCCCTGGATCCATCTCGGGCCCCCCCCAGGGGCCACGGCCCCCAGTTTGAGAACTACTGCCCTAGACTATATGGTTGTCTGTCTGTCTATATTTTAGTCAGTTGAATGTTTCCTTTATCCTCACACATGTCTCTTGTTATATTTAGCAACACAATGTGTGTTCTTCCTGTTTACTGTGTGTTGGCTATGAATGTGCATTTGTGTGCTCTGGGTGTTATATTATCGGTGTGTTTGGGTGTGTGATAAGGGTGGAACTGCACCTGTCATACACCTCGCCACACTTCACTCCAGGAAGTTAAACAACCAATCCTCAAAGCCACAAAAGCTTGACACACTTTCTTAGCTTTCCAGATACATACCGAAGGTTGTTGTAAGAGGATAGTCCGTAATATTAACATATTTGTAATGTGTTTCTACTATAACATATAAGAGATCTGCTCACGTCACTGCTGATTTAATTCATTGCCCTGATCATTCTGAAAGGCTTTATTTTATGATAATGACCAGTTTACCAAATGAATTAATACGTACAAATGAAATATGAATTTATTTTATGTCAGGGAACAGACAAGCTAGCTCAGCTATGTATTACTAAGGTACAGCAACACCGTATTGAAGGCCTTTAATTGAATGTAATTTTTATGTTCCTTTTTTAAACTCCAAAACGCTCAGATCTGTAGTTACTCTGAGAAATACACTGCCCGTCCAAAAAAAGTCACACTCTAATATTTCGTTGGACCGCCTTTAGCTTTGATTACGGCACGCATTCGCCATGGCATCGTTTCGATAAGCTTCTGCAATGTCTAGAATGTCCATTTTGTCCCATCCAGAGTTGCATTCATTTTTCGCCAAGATCTTGTATTGATGATGGGAAAGACTTCTCCAGCACATCCCAAAGAATCTCAATGGGGTTAAGGTCTGGACTCCAATCCCTGTGATCCAACTGATGTCTCATTCTCCCTGAACCATTCTTTGACAATTTGAGCCTGATGAATCCTGGCATTGTCATCTTGGAATATGCCCGTGCCATCAGGGAAGAAAGAACCATTGATGGAATAACCTGGTCATTCAGTATATTCAGGTAGTCAGCTGACCTCATTCTTTGGGCACATAATGTTGCTGAACCTAGACCTCCAATCCAATGGGAGGCTTTTACCTATTTGCTTCGTTAAATCCAGGTGGTGACTTTTTTTTGGACGGGCAGTGTATGTGGCCGCTGAGTGAGTTTAATGGTACTGAATTGTACGATTTTTATTAGAGAATAATACATGGGATAATTCACCCAAAAATACAAATTCTGTCATCATCATTTACTCGCCCTCAAATTGTTCCAGACTTGTATACATTTCTTTGTTCTATTAAACGCAAAGAAAGATATTTGGAACAATGTCAGCAATTTTCAGTTCTGGGACATCATTTACTACCATAGTAGAAAAATTATATGTATATTATATTTTTTGTTCTGTTGAACACAAAATGAGATATTTTGAAGAATTAAGGAAAACAGTTCTTTGGCACCTTTGACTATCATTTTAATTAGGGATGCACGATAAATTCAGACGATAAATGGTCATTTTTAATGTTATCGGTATCGGCCGATAATAAAATTTATGCCGATATATTAAAGCCGATAAATCATAAATAATTTCCTCTGGTTAAACTACTTAATCTGCGCGCTGCTCGCAGTTGAAATACTGTACAGTACTGTCTTTGTGTCGTGATCATTCACTTACTGCTATTAGCAAAACATTGCTGATGTAGGTACAGTATGTAGATATACAGTATTTATGAATGTGTAAATTATAGAAACAAAAGCATATTATTTGAATCAGACTGCTGTCTGAATGCTTTCTGTCTTGAGACCTGTTAGACATGTGGCTACTATAAACATTTTCTGGAAGAACATCTATAATTTGTTTATTAAATATACCAGAAAAGTTTGAAGGTTAAAGAATCGTTAACTAGTGTAAAGTAGGCTTGGTACTGATTTTCAGGGGAAAAAAGAGAACTAATGGATACTTTGTTTTCTGCGGTGAATGTTTTCAAATAAAAGCAGTTGTTCACTTTTTGCCTTTTGTTTCAGTCTTAGGGAATTTTATATTAATATTTAGATACTGTATATCGGTTATTGGCCTCCAATGTTAAAGAATTATCGGTTATCGTTATCGGAGAACATTTACATATCGGTGCATCCATAATTTAAAATTTTCCTGCTGTAGTGGTCAATGATGTCCCAGAACTGAAAATTACTAACATTCTTGCTTATATCTTCCTTTGTGTTCAGCAGAACCAAGTAATTTATACAGATTGGGAACATCTCAAGGGCTAGTAAATGATGACCAAATTTTCATTTTTGGGTCCCTTTAAATAATAATAATAATAATATTTAAAGAATAATAATACTTGCCGTTTTTGAATGATTTTCTACCAACAGATTTTTAGATGCTATATGAGATCAGTTCTCTTCAAGGTAACTCCAGTGTAACAGCAGAGAAACCACAGGTGGAGTACATTAACTACACATGTTGTCAACGGAAAAGCATCCAAATATTATTTTTTATTTGATCCGCTGTTTCTTTAGTTTTATCATTTAAAAGAACTACCTTTGTTTTAAAATAACACCATTTGGTTTGACATGTTATCTAATGCATATGGGCTGGTAAGTGTGACCTTGCGTATGAAATCCAAACCAAAATAATGATGAAATTAAGAGCATAAATTTGACTTTGACTTCAGTCTTTGACATGGCCGTACTCGGTTGATATTGTCTAGATTATATTTTCACAGTATGTTTTTTACATTGTGTAGGATGTTCTCTATTTTATGTAGATGAAGTTAATCACAAAAATCTTTTGGCTGGGTTTTCACAGGCAGGGTCACACATGGCATCATGTGTGAGTTACAGCGGTACATTAATGACATGCTGAGTTTTAGACGTGTTCAAATTAGGGCTGTCCAACGATTCATTAATCGCATCCAGAATAAAAGTTTGTGTTTACATAATGTATGTCTGTGTACTGTGCATATTTATAAACACATCCACATACATGCATATATTTAAGAAAAATATAAAAAATTATAAACGTTTGTATACAATTTAAATGATTGCTAGATATAAATAAATACATGTACATATGTATGTGCATGTGCTTATAAATACAAAATGATTATGCACGATCCCTTGCGTCTGTAAGCAATCTTCACGTTTAGTTTAGTGAGGATGAGGACGAGAGAGGAAAGCGTTACAGTCAGACAGGAAGCTGTGTGAATGTTTGTCTGGCGTGTGTAACTGAAGCAGGTGTGAACGGCACAGCACAGATTCTCTTTCTCGCTCACCGCGGATGAACGATCAGGTTTCAGCGAAGAAAGGGAACATTGTTTGAATTGCTGGGGTCGTCCATGGCAACAGGAGTGCTGGAAAAGAGAAAGAAAGCGAGAAAGAGGCCAAGTGTAACCACAGAGCAGTGTGAGGTCAGTGCAGGCCTGCCATTCATCACATGCAAATACTGTGACATGTTTTCTACAGCCAATTACGCCACAATTATTTGACTTTCTTCCTCTCTCAAACTCTCTCACTCTCCATCTCGTTTTTTTTAATGGATTTTCAATATGTTAACAGCTTCGTATAGATTCCTGTGGTTACTGTAACACTGCAGAAAATTACTTTTTACTTGTTTTTCCAAGAACCTTCTTTAAAGGGATAAATTGACCTGCAGCCGTTTTTTAGTTTGCTGCACTGATGTGTATATTGCAATGGATATGTGATGTATCATTCGCTAAAATATGAAAAGGTGTGTGAGAGAAAACCAACCTTTTGGTTTAGAAGACATTTATTAACCAGCTATAGTCATTTGGAGTACTGTTGATGGATGGAGGTGATTTTTGGAGCTTCAACATGTTGACCCTCATATCAGAAGATAAATGAATAATGTTATATATATTAGCTGAATCGTGTTGTGTTCAGCTGTAGAAAGTACTTCATGTATATCTTGGATGTTATGACGTGAGGGATCAAAGAATTTTTACAATTGGGTGTATCTTGTATAATGTGGGTGTTGGGTGGGATGTTTCGATATTTTAATGGAAGTCGAGACAAAAGTGTGGACCACACTCAAACACTATTTATTCAGTCACTCCTGTGGAGATACACACAGAGCTTCTCTGTATAGTTTGCTGCTCACCCGCCTGTTGTTTACATTAAATACTGTGAAGGAATGTGTGCTTCCTGTCCCACTGTTTGCAATTGCTGTATCTACAGATGTAAAAAATGGCAAAAAAGTCATAGTTCACTCAGATTTTACTGGCTGGCTGTCCAACTGAATTGTAATAGATTAAACGTGAGAACTCTCTCAATGACTGCGATTGTGAGTGTGATTCACTCACAAATGACTCTTGAATCTGTTCTTTAATGAATCTCACAAATGACTCTTGAATCTGTTCTTTAATGAATCAGTACAATAGACTCATGAATCTGTTCTTTAATGAATCTCACAAATGACTCTTGAATCTGTTCTTTAATGAATCTCACAAATGACTCTTGAATCTGTTCTTTAATGAATCAGTACAATAGACTCATGAATCTGTTCTTTAATGAATCTCACAAATGACTCTTGAATCTGTTCTTTAATGAATCTCACAAATGACTCTTGAATCTGTTCTTTAATGAATCAGTACAATAGACTCATGAATTTGAGTTATTAGTTCAAGTCTTTCTAAAAAATCATACTCTAATTCTGAAATCTGCATATTCATTTTGTATTTATAAACACATACATGTATACAGATTTAGGAAATATTTACAAGTATTTCTTTATATTTACCAATCATTTAAATTATATATATATATAAAGATGTAAATATACTGTATATAAATGTATTCATATTTTATATTTTTCTTAAATATATGCATGTATGTGTATGTTTTTATAAATAAAAAATTAATATGCACAGTAGACCGACATATATTACAGGCCTCCAGACTAACTTTTTTTACCAGGAGCACTGTAGGGTTGTGCGAGTGGTAGGTTGTGCTGCTGTCATTGCCTTTCCTGCATACATGTCCGATTTGCAATTGCATCCGCGTTGCGTGCATACGTGCCCGATTCACGCTTCTAATCCGTCCATCTCTCCGGCCCATGCATCCGTTTCGGCCCAAAAAGTACATCGGCCCACCGGGACAATACCCGGTATGCCCGATTACCAATCCAGCCCTGGTTATGTCAGAGACCGTGTTATTAAGGAGATGCAGGATCTGGAGAAAGCGTAACGGCTTACATGAATCATGTTAGGCTCCTCAGACAATCATGTAACAGCCTCTAGTCTACTTTCCTGCATTCTGCGATTATTATTATTTTTTTGACTAAAGGTTGCAGGCTTACAATCTGCTGTCTTTGGTAACGCGGATATGACGCCATTGACAGGCGACTGCTAGACACGGCCCCGTATCAACCGTATGCGCGCAGAAATCCATGTCTGCGCGGGTCTGTTTCCTTTTTGAAGCATCAAGTCGCGCACTAACCTGTTCATTGATTAACGATTAAGAGCGTTAGAACGTTTTTAACTCGAACCGAATAAAAACAAAGGTAAATGTGGCCCATCCTGCGTCAGCAGTAAACTTGGAACCTGATCGAGCATGCGTAAGGTACGCGTCGTAGACGCTGTGCTTCTCGTCCGGTGACCACTGCCGCTTTAAAGTCTCCGTTCATAAGGTGTTTGTGAAGAAAGTCTTGACTTCAAACGCAAAGAATAAATGCCGTTGTGTTCATGGTGTGTGCGACAGCCATGATGCAGAAGTTATAACGGATCATCTCATTTCGTCTTAAATACACGTTTTGTCGGAAAATAAACACGAACAAGTTTAAACAGTTGTCAATGTCAATATCGAGGAAACAAGAAACTGAAGCATACTGTATGAAAGACACTGAAACTAATTTAAGTGGTTCTTAATGTCAACTTGCAGGAGAGCATGGTAAATCTTGTATAAAACAAACTGGAAATAGTCTTACATAAAATTCAGTGGACGTTAATAAATGAAGATGATTAAATTGGATGAATATGTCAAAAGCAGGCTTTCAAGAAAAGCCCCAGTAGAGCTTTGAAGAAACGCCCATGCTTTAAAGCACATTTTGAACAACAGGCCTGAATGACTTTTTTTAATACCACAGCACTCTTCACAATTGATATAGAGAAAGCTTCGTGAATTATGAAAAACTACGTAGATGTTGTACATTACAAACCTGCTGGTTGGAAGCTCTGGTTGGTTCTCTGAGAGCACTAGATGTGTTGTCGATGTGATTTTGTCTGCAGTAGACAAAGACGTCTTTCAGCGGCTCTTCAGGACCAAAGCCTCCTCTGATCCTTCTTCAGAGAAACTGATTACTGCTTTCATGTTTTGCTTTTGCTAACATGGCCTATGTTTGTTCAATAACAGATAAGTGATCTTCATGTGGCTGAGCAATGTTGAAGATGACAAAGCTCAAATACATATGGTTATTGTGTGTTATTAGCTGTGATTGATGTTGATCGGGGGTCATGGGGTGTTGTTTTGTGGTCTCTCAGGTGTATTGCACATTCTCCAATGAAGATTACGACCGGAGGAACGATGACGTGGATCCTGTGGCCGCATCTGCCGAGTACGAGCTGGAGAAACGGGTGGAGAAGATGGACGTGTTTCCTGTGGAGATCGAGAAAGGTGAAGTTTTCACTGAATCCTCAGACGGTCTGGGATCTTTTAAAGGAGCCACGTTCTGCACTTTTTTATGTGTCGAAAGTAGGGCTGAAACGATTCCTCGAGTAATTCGAATACAAAAAATCATCGAGGCAATTTTTGTTGCCTCGAAGCCTCGTTTAATCCATTTAACTACAGTACACACGGAGCACTGCGTTTCCCCACGGACCGTTATTACTGACGCACAGCCCGCTAAACTCTGTACATGTTACAGGCTCTCAAGTCTCACGCATTCACCGTGAGACACACGCATTTGAGTCTGTTCACACGCTCACACGTGTTTCTCATGCTGAGAGAGGTTATTGAAATGGTGAACTGCTATTTTACTTAGTTTTAGTCTAGTTTGCGAGTGAAACTTGTTTTCCGGCTGCATTGAGTCCATAAAACCAGATTCGGACTAGTGGAGGTCGAATCCTGTTATTTACACATGTCATCTGTCTGTTCTGCGTGTCTGAGTGAATGAACTGCACAGTTTAACATACAACACACGTGATGCTCATGAATTTGTCTGCGTCTGCGCTTTATGAGGACATGAACACATGGACTTCATCTCCAGAGTTGCTCTGAGAGTTTGTTTCAGAACATTTTACTGAGTGAAGCTAACACACTAAAAAATAAGCGTCTTCTGACGACCTGCCAAAATAAAAGTCCGGTTAACTCTGTATTTTTATGTGGACAAATATACTACTATTTAATAGTAAAAAATAAACAAACTAATTTAGATTAAACTAAATGCATCATGCATAAGCTGAAGTTAGTTGTTTACCTTTGAAATTATTCTTTCTATTTTTATTAATGTTTCTTATTTATACATTTGTATTAGGCCTATATTGCATTTTGAATGTAATATGGCAATGGAATGTACTAAATGGGTTTAGTTTTCACAGATATTAATTATGCAATTTCAGCAATAAATATGTTCATTTTTCTAAAAAGGAAACAAATTAGTTGTTCATTTTAAGAGACCTGTCTTATTTTCTCTTGTATATTTAGTATTGCTCTTTAATAAAGAAAATGTATTTATTATCCGAATACCCGATTAATCGATGGAAAATCAGTAGAATACGCGATTACTAAAATAATCGATAGCTGCAGCTCTAGTCGAAAGGCTATTATCTCATCTCATTTTGGTTAACTATTTCTTTAAAAATATTTTTGCGCGCCATCGTCTGATGTCAGAATGTTTAAGTTATATTGTTATAATAATGTTAATTATGAAGTTATGTTATTTTTTTGGTGCTTGTTTCCTGGTTTTTTATGTTTGTTTGTTGTGCCCTAATCCCATTTCACTTTCATTATAATAAAAGCAGTGGCCAGGATTTTTTCCACAGAAAAAGTAGAATAATGTGAATTAAAAGTTGCAACGTGTAACTTCTCCAAACGTACTTATCTTAACCTTTGTTTAAAAAAAGGTTTTTCCTGCCAAAAATATCTAAAATTTCACATTATCTTACAATCGCGAATCACGTTGTGTGCTGATCATTTCTTTTTTTTAACAAAAAAAAGTTACAGATTGCTTTTTAAAATGGGGTTAAACAGGTGTTGATGTGGTGTTGATGTTGAGTCTGTGGTCATGTGCTCATGGTCGTTTCTGAATTACCCATTTTTTTAAAGCTTCAGTTTTGCCTTGTGGATCATTATTATTAAGATGGGAGACAATTATTCAACACAATTTTATTTATATTGTGCTTTTCACAATGTGGATCGTTCCAGAGCAGCTTTACAGGAGAAACACAGAAAAGGTAAAACATGGTGTTTATAGAACAAGCAAGATCATTCTAGTAAATAATATCTAATAAAAGCAGTCTCCCGGTGAGCAAGCCAACACGGCCCTGTGGCGAGGAACCCAAACTCCAATGAGAAAGAAATGGAGAAAAAAACCTCGTCTCAGCCGGGTGGGCCGGATCTCCTCTGACGTGTCACAGCTGCACTCCGTGACTTTGATTAAATTGAGTAAATGCTTATGAAAAATAGGGAGTGATTATTAGTTGTGATTAGAACATTTCATTTGTTGAAATTGTTTAGGTCTAATTTGGTTTTATGGGATGGATATCAGAGGAATGTTCTAAGCAGGGAAAATACTAATGGCACAATAAAATGACAAGTAACAAAAGGATCTGATCTCTAACAAACTCCTCCTTTCTGTCTCTCTGTGTAGGTGATAAAGGGCTGGGGATCAGTATTATAGGGATGGGTGTCGGGGCAGATCAGGGTCTGGAGAAACTGGGCATCTTTGTTAAGACCATCACTGAAGACGGAGCCGCGGAGAGAGACGGAAGGTGAGATGTGCACCGAGTCCAAACAACACCAGGGACCTTGTTACGTGACAAAAGATTCCATCTTTATGATTCTGAAATATCAGATGCCCCACGTCAAAAAACAATGCACCCACATGTCTCCGATGATTCAGTGCTGAGATACGGCACCTCACTTCACTGCCCGAGTCCAAATAATCCCTGGGTCTCTTTTATTCATATTATTTGTCACATATATATCTCGCAACCCTTTTCACGGGTGCTGATTGTGTTTTAACCATCTGATTCTACTGAACCACTGATGTTCGGGTCTGTATATGTAAAGCATTACTGATGTGATCTTTGCATTTGTGATGGGCGCGTCCTCATGTGGAGTTTCCTGAGGGCATCTGGAGGCAGGACACATGTGTTTGATCTCTCTGTTGGGCAGAACGCACTTTGTCCAAACACACAACATTTACTGTGCGACTGGGTGTCAAAGCAAAGAAAACACACTCTTCCCCTTCCCGGCAGTGCAGCGGCCTCCACTGTAAAAGCAGACTTTGTTTGAAAGAATCTGCCGTTTGGAAAAAGTTGCCAGGACCCAGAGATGTTGGTCAGCCTGTGTTCTTTTTTGTATTGCTATGAGCTTGTATTGAGCATGTATTTAAGGGGACCACCCAAAAAATTTTAAATGTCATTTTCTACATGTTGTCCAGGTTCCATCGAGGTGTGAGGGAGTTTGAATGACACTATTAATTAATGACACATTATATTTTGTCAATATTATCACAATATTGTTATCACAAAAAAGAGGCATTTGTTGTGACACACAAAGCAGACGTTAAACTGAAAGGTGGTGTTGTGTTCCAGGATTCAGGTGAATGATCAGATCGTAGAGGTGGACGGCATCAGTCTGGTTGGTGTGACGCAATTCTTTGCTGCGACTGTCCTCAAGAACACAAAGGGAACTGTCAGGTTGGTCTCATTCTGCGTACCGCCGCTACTGTATTATCAGATAGTATAGTAATATAAATAAATCCATTTGGAATGGATCAGAATTTCTACATACTGTATGCGTACTAGGGCTGTCACGATATCAGATTTTCACCGCACGTTATCACAAATTTGCGGTAACGGTATTATCACGGTATTCGTTCGGTGTTTTAAAAAAGAAATCATTTATGCCGTCG
The DNA here is from genome assembly GCF_024868665.1 of Triplophysa rosa. NCBI lineage: Eukaryota > Metazoa > Chordata > Actinopteri > Cypriniformes > Nemacheilidae > Triplophysa > Triplophysa rosa. The sequence goes on along the minus strand of NC_079895.1, from coordinate 26,272,123 downwards.
GTGAAAATCATCTTTTTTGTCTGTTATTTGGTCAACAAATCACACTCGTAATAAAAGTGGATGGAGGCAGAGGTCATAACCCCTGCAGCTCTTAAAGCAACGTTTTGAATGGATGCTGAATAGTTTACGATATTACGTCTGTGTACAATTAACACATTATAGATAATCTTTGTTTTTAATATCACGGTTATTGTCAATGCCGGTGTTTTGTGACACCCCTAATATTCGCTTTCCTTAAATGTTGTATACGGAAACATGTGACCACTTGTGGTTAGATCGGCCGAAACGTACCAGGTGTAAACTGGGCCTCAAAAATACTGCAGTTGTACCAAGACACAATCGTGGAAGTCGAAGAAAAAGCTGTAAAAATACTTCAACTTGTTTTGTAAACAAAAAAAACCATATTGTTGCTTTTAGGCAGAAGCCATTTACATTTATTTATAAATCATTACTATTGGTCAACCTTCATGTTTGTGCGTATTGTTATTTACCCCAAAGAGCTTGTACAACAAAGTGTTTAATCATTAAAAAAATGCTGAAAGGTAGCACTTTTGAAGCTATTTTTGCCGTGGAGCTTATTTTAGTACAATGTCAACCTTGTCTACAAACACACAGCGGTTCTTAACTGCTAAATATGTTAATGCACAAACCTTGTGTTGTTACTGTATTGTTATTGGTGCAGATCACTAAACATTATAAATTGGTGACCGCCTGCATTTTTATACGAGTGTAATGCTCAGTGAACGTCATTTCTATAATAAAAGCAGGCAGAAGTGCAGAGGGTAAAGTTCATGTTGTTTACTACACTTGTGTCTGTTTGCTCTTCGCCACATGCAAATAAGCACAACTCGCACACACAGACTAGAACGGCTTGCTCCATTTGATTATGCCGTTCATGGTATCGGCTTACGTCAAGCACTCATGCCCTTCAATCACACCCGTGCAGGTTTCTGATTGGCCGAGAGAAGCCAGGTGTTCAGAGCGAAGTGGCCCGGCTGATCAGTGAGACTCTGGAGCAGGAACGACAGCAGCAGCAGGTGGACGACACCTATGAGCAGTCCACTGAAGAGGTCAGAAACACACATCACACTGCTTTACACGCATTCACAGGTTTACTGTAGTGTACTCATGCTTCTTGTTTATTTACACGCATATTATTTATTTCACTGGATTTGCTATGAACGAAGATGGTAGGTGATGTGTAGCAAGTAGGGCTGTTGAACGGTTAATCGCGTCCAGAATAAATGTTTGTGTTTACGTAATATATGTCTGTGTACTGTGCGTATTGTGTTTGTATTTATGAACACATACACATACATACATGCATATATATTTAGATGTATTTATTTACCAATCATTTAAATGATTACTTTTACGTTTATTAAATATAAGCGTATATGTGTTAATACAAAATGAATATGCACAGTACACAGATATATATATTTTGTAAACACGAAATTTTATTCTGGATGCGATTGTTCGCATTCTCTTGTTTTGCTCTGGGATGTTTTCATTTCTGCGTTTTTGCAAATGTGCAAGGTTATATGCCGAGACGAAACCTCAAAGTGGCAGTAAAGAAATCCGAAGTTTTATAAGAATGCAGTGCTGTAGGAAAACACGAAAACACGAAATCTGCAGCCACAATGCTCAAGTGATCTGGATGGTTGCCAGGGCATTGATGCATGGTTGCTAGGGCGATCTGTGTGGTTGCTGTAAAGTCTGGTCTCTAGGTTGATTCCTCCTCCATGTTTAGGATTGGTTTGTCATCCACCCGACTGAAATCACAGTTGGAAAAGTAACAAACCACACAATGTGAGGTGGGCTGGGTTGTGTGCTGAAAATCTTATCATGATGTGAGTCATTTTATACAGTACCAGTGTATTTCACAATGGTGTTTTGCCTTTTTATAATCTAGTGACTAAATACTTAAAAGCCCATGTTCACCGAACCAGACTAAAAGGAATGTTTCAGCAACCTGAACTAGATCAGTGTTGTTGTTTTGTGTCAAAGTGCACACCAGTAATGGTTTTGTAAGGCTTGTTTATAAAAGCCCTAATTTACCTACGGTCCTGTCTGGTCCACCATTTTTACTGCATGCTGTATTTACAGAGTGACGATCAGAGAGGCGTTTAATGGTTGTTGATGTTAAAGCTTCAGGTGTCTGTGCAAACTGAATCTTTGGTTGTAAAATGGTCTAACACTGGAATCACACACATCCGTGTGGTTTTGCAGAGCAGCTTTGGATGAAAGATAAGGAGCATGCAAAATAAATGTAAAATTCTATACTCTGTGACACACACACAAATTGGGATGTCTTCACTATGATGTTGTTTACACGTGTGTTAGAGCACTGTGGTATCTGGGTAAATATGGCGTGTTTAGACGTGTTCTGAGCATCTGCTATGAAGTTAATATTTCACAGTTACTTCAGAGAGAGAGGAACGTTTCTTAGCCCATGCTTTTCAATTTTGACACATTATAACTTATTTTCCAACAGTAACTCTTTTTGGACTTGTTTTTTGTTTTGTGCCTTTACACCGTGTCTACACCGGACGCGACCTACACGACAAAAGACATCAGAAACGCATTAGAACCCATTATAATACAAATATTTGTCCACACTGGACCTATTAAAGTGGCAACGAGTAACTTTTTGACCTTAAAATAATGTCTCTAAAATTATTTTAGTGGTAGGACAACTTTTAAATGGACGAATTTTACTGCCGTTACTACTTAAGCAGCCTCCTATCGGCTGAAATTGCACTTGTAACTTTGGTGTTCTGGTCGGTACAAGCCCCGCCTATCCCTGCTTTACGGCATACGTCACGTTTTAGTCGTAGCCTGGAGAAGTTAGCCAACAGCAGAGCTAACAGTAAGACAAAACTATCCAAAACATCACGATGGCAGAGCCAGCCAAAATAAGTTTTGGCAATTCTGGTATATGCTTTTTTCATTCTATAATTTATTTTTTTATGTTGCTAAATAAATCATTTTTATTTTATTTTTTGTTTATTATTATAATTTTAGTGCTTTTAACTGATTTCAGTTTATTTTTAAGCCAACATTTTGATTTTTCCTTTAGTTAAGATTTTCCAGTCATTTTCAGGTCAATATTTTGGTTTCAATGAACAGAAACGTTTTCAAAGATTTAATTTTAGTAAGCTAAAATAATATTTTGCCTTACGTCACGCTTGTGTCTATGATGTCATCGCAGGACGAGCACTACGAGGATGAGGAGGAAAGAGGGGAGAAGGGTATCCTGGGTTCGAGTTTTAGCCAGAGGAATGCGGAAGTGCACGACCTGCCTGAGAGCGAGGACATGTTCCTACCGTCAGACATGGACACCACTCAGCTATCTTTCAGATTCAAAGAGGTAGCGGCGATTTCTCGGTTGATTTGGAAATTTCATTCCTTTCTATTAAAATTGGCATACATCATTTGCTAATTTTGCATGTTTTGTTTCAGCTCCAGATAAAACACAGCATCGCAGAGTCTGAAGTAGATGAACTCAAAGAGCGGGTAAGAACTCGAATCCAACATTTGAATCAATCACACGCACGCAGTTGTATTTGAACTGTTAAATGCTATCGTCTTGTTTCAAGTTGAGGGAGTCGGAGGAGGCGCGGGCGGCGTTGGAGGCGAGAGAGGCTCAGCTAGAGCGGACCATTCAGGAGAACTCGGAGAGAACCGCTCAGATGGAGAAGAACTGGCTGGAGGCTCAGACTCTCTGTAAAACCATCAATGAGCAACTCAACAACACACAGAGCCAGTATGAAGCGCTGGATAAAAAATACAGCAAAGCCAAGAAACTACTCAAAGACTTTCAGCAGAAGTGAGTCCATGATGTCAGCACTGACCTCTGCCTTTAAACAAACATCTACACTGTCTTTATAACACACTTTAAGTAGAAGTTCACTCAAAAGTGTACACTCATGTCGGCGCCGATAGCCTTTAAGTTTAGTTCGCTGACATATAGTACCAGTGAACTTGCGGCCCGACCCGAGTTCAATTCCCGTCTCGATATCCAACGCTTTCCTGTCTGCTCTCCACTGTCCTATGGTATTAAAAAGGCGTAAAGTAAAGTACAAAAAAAATACACATCTTTTAAAGTCATGATGTGTTTTTGTTCTGTGAAGCCTCCTAGGCTATGTGTATGTGATTATAGCATGCATGGTTATTGCATACACATGGGTCATTAAAATACATTTGAATTCAGTTTTAATTTACATTTTTGATGAATTGAGATTTTTTTGGACGTAGGTTTCACGCACAACCCGCTTGGTCAACGAGACCCATATTTGTATGTTCTTCAAAGCATCATGTATCATGTATTCCACAGAATTGATCTTTTTCTGTGAGCTCAAATTTTTTTAAGTCTCTTAATTTGAAACTTTGTAATTTGTTAAGAGTACATTTACACGATAAAAAACGGAAACGTTTTTCCTTTGCATTTTTGAAAAGTTTCACGTTCACTAGGCTTGTTCTGTGTCACCGGTGTTACACGGTGTCCACCCGCCTACCGATTACATCACTTGTCCACCGCGGCATCGAGCCCCACCGTCATTTTTTATTTTTATAGTTATAAATCACTTCGTTTTGTCAAAGACCAGACGGCGCATCTGAACACAGCTGGTGCATTCAGCGTAAGCGGAACAAGTTAGATTTGAAGTGCTGACTGACAAGACGATGGCGGAGGCTTTTCTGGCAAAGAACGTCAAGAGCCGGTTAAGTTTTCATTTTCTTGTTCGAATTTTCAAAAGCCGGTGCTTTGCCATTTATTATAAAAGTTTTTTTTGTTTCTTATTCCTTATTTATTTAACATAAACATTTTTCGTTTAGTATTCCTTTCTTATTTGTTGCAGCACAATGTGTGCCGTGATTACTCGTTTTGTTATATAGGCAACTTATCTAACGAAACCGTTTTTTATTTTCGTTTCTTATTTATTTTTGCTTTATGTGTGCTGTGATTATTCGTTTCGTAAGGTCTGTGTTTAATATAAACAAATGTCATTGTACTTTTTTTATTAAGAAAGATATTGAACCCACCATTAATTCAAGCAATCGCCGTTCCCGAATTGCCGCTTTTTTAAAACTGAAAGTAAAATGCATCATGCGCACGGCCGCTTCTTCGACCACCCCACAGCGAACCCCTCACCCCCGGTGTCACCGGTACAACCGGTGTTTTAACGCGTCGATTAACCGGTAGGAAATTTTTATCACCGCAACATCCCTAGTTCACACGACGGCGTTATCAAAACGATCTGCATTTACATCTGAATGTAAATCTACTTTTTGCTGGAGAAATGATTATTGTTTTGGGGATCGCCATTATTGGGAATGCTCGCGCATGCCTACAGACTGATCGCGTAATACGCAAGCATATGACGTCATCGTTTGGAAAAACGCTGCCTTCAGAGTTCACACGGAAACGATAATGCCGTTTTCAAAAGTTTGCATTTTCAGTCCCCCAAAACGCCGTTGTCGTGACAAAAGAACAGCAAAAACGCATAAAAAGTTTTCAGTTGAAAACGGTCGCGTGTAAACGGCCTCTAAATGTGTGTTTGTGTTGTAGGGAGACGGATTTTGAGCAGAGGGAGGAGGAGCTGAAGAAAGCTTCAGAGAAGAGAGAGGCCGTATATAAAGCTCAGATAGAAGATCTGCAGCGCAGGGTAAGAAAACATCTCATTTCACCGAAGACAAACAGCTTTCATGTTCTGTGACTTCTGATCGTTCTCTGTGTGTGTTTGTAGTTGTCAAAGCTTGAATCTGGTGATGGTGATAATGAGCTTTCATTGGCAGCCAGAAAGTCTGCAGATTCCCTTCTGCGGGGTAAGTTGTGTTTTACCTTCATGTTTTCTCTCGCGCGGCTTTTTAATGACGATCTGGTGCCAAGATGTCATTGATTGTGAGGTTGTGCTGACCTCAGATTGCCTGAAACGTATTAAACTGTAAATGAAACGCTCAGTAAACATAACGAAGAGATGATCGTAGACATGAACGTAGTCATGTTTAGCTCAACTGAGAGAGATGTGAAGAGTGATCTTCTCAGTTGTTTAAAAGATTCAAGTGATAGTTCACCCAAAAATCATCATTTACACACCCTCTTGTCATTTCAAACATTTTTGACTTTCTTTATTCTGCGGAACACAAAAGAAGATATTTTGAAGAAAGTTGGTAACCGAACAGCACTGGGGCCAGTTAACAACATTCTTCAAAATATCTTCTTTTGTGCTCTGTTGAAGATAGAAAGTCATACAGGTTTGAAATAACAAAAGGGCGAGTAAATGATGACAAAACTATCACTTTAAGGCAACTATCTAAGTTTGATGAAATGTTGTTTCATTTTCCAATAAAAGATATTTGTATTTGTACGTGGTTTGTTTTGATTCCTATCAACTGTAACATGTAATAGAAGGTTTGGTTTGATATCTCAGGGGTGGACTGGAGTGAGGTGGTTCCTGAGACGGAGCGTTTGGACACCAGCGCCCATCGTGCCAAAGGTCAGCTGGCCCAGAAAGCCAAGCGACAGCCGCCATCCCGTAAACTGAAAGGAACTCTCAGTTCCCCGGGAGAACGTTCACAGGTGAGCTGAAGATGAGCTGAAGCCTGTCATCACGTGTGGATGACTGACCTGTCTGACGGCGTACGCACGTTTCTCTCATTCAGGATGGTGAATCTGTCAGTGCTGAAACTCCTCCGACTCGCAGGAGATCATTCCAGGAGAGTTTGTCCCTGCCAGTGGCCATATCCTCCCCTGTCAGTCCCTCAAAAGAAAGCGTGGCATCTTCTGTGGCCAGCAGTAGCCAATCGGTGCTGAAGGATGCACAGAGCCCCGCCCTCTCAACACCCAAAGACTCCTCCCCCTCCAGTTTCCTTCGGAACATAAAGAAGAGAGAGTCCAAAGGCAAAGGCAAGGAGCTTAAAGGTAACGTTCACACCATTCTAATTTCTAAAATTAGTGAATTAGCAGAAGCAAAAGTTGATTTTATTCTAATGAGTACCGTGCCTGGTTAAGTTGAAATGTGTCCGATATTTGAAAAAAGTTGCAGGTTTGTTTTACGAGTTTAATATGTTGTATTCTGATTCAATGCCATGGTTTATTTTAGAGGAGTCTAATGATGCCGCTGGAAAACCCAAACGCAGATTCCCAGATTTTGGGTATGTGTGCCTTCGCATCATATGTTTTCCTTAAAGTCCCAGTGAAATTAAAAACGACGATTAAAATTTTTTCATGAAATCTTGCAGCGTTTATTGTAAATAGCTTACCAATGTGGGTCATTTTCTTTTTAAAATTCATGTGGCCTCATAATTCTCAGTTAATATCTAAAAATGCACTTCCGCCCTCTAGTGACTATCCATCTTAAATGACGTAAGTTAGACGGCTTGGGCGGAGCATCTGTTAACTCCTCCCCTTCAACTGTTAGTCTGCTCCAAGTTCCATTTCAAAAAGCAAGAGCTGTTTTTGTACATCCAAGCCACGCCCACTAATTTTTCTCATTCGAAAATCCGTTTACTCGGAAATGCGTAAGAATACGGAAGTAAAAACGATCCCAACTTCCGGTTCACAGGGACTTTAAACTCATTTGAATGAAAAACGTTATAGGTTGATTTAAGTTTTGTGTTGTTTTACTTATTCTGTTTACTGTGTGTTTGGCTGTGTGTGTGTGTGTGTGGTAGTGGCTTGAGGAAATCTGGTGGGAAAGGAAAGAAACAAAACAAAGAATCGACGAGGGCGTCGCTGGATAGCAGGTCGTTCACACATCTGAACTCGACCCAGTGTGGTTTGCTTTGATCTTGTGTTCACTCTCGTCTGGTTCTCTAGAGGTTCAGCGGAGTTGTTGGATGAGCCAGGAGTTCGAGTCTCTCCCTCGGAGTCCATGACCTCCATCCCCACCTGCATGCCTTTCTCCTGGTTCGGAGAGAAGGACAGAGATCCGTCATCTTCATCCAGTAGTCTCCCGTACACCGCTACAGATGCCAGTGAACAATCACACAACTCCAAAAACAAGGTGAGATCAGTACTGTGTTTTTATTCACGAATACAATTATGAGCGTAGTGTTGTGTTACAAATATTTGCTTGTCATTTAAATATTACTTTGAATTTCTTGATCCTTGTTGTTCCTGAACTTAGGTGATATGTATTGTAATACACTACACAACTTTTAAGACACTAGACGTCATACACTTGCCGACAGAGGAAAAACTGCACATCAAACGACATTTAGTGTTGCCATGTGTTTTAACAGTTTTTGTGCTTGCCTCATGAGGTGATAACATTTAAAGAGTTATTAGGCAAGTGCGGCTCATGATATTTTGATCCTTTTTCCAATATAAAGCGTTCGTTTCAGTTTATTATGGCTGTGTTCCTGTTCGCTGTTTTTCTCGCAAGATCTGGCAACCCGAGTAGGTAAACACCCATGCCCGTAACCCTGAGATTTCTTGATCCACACATACAGAAGATGCCATTTATATGTGGTCTTGGGTGGGTAGATGCAGTATGTCTTCGAAAATCAGCTCAAAACATCAAATATATGTTGCTTCCAGCTGGATGGAGTCATAGTCTGACGTTCAAAAATTGGAGACTGTGCCCGAATTATGTAAACTCTTTCTGCTCCAAAACAGCAGACTGGAGCAGGCTTTCGGCAACTATTGTGGACTTGTCCAGACCGCACAAAAAATCTGAACAAAAGTTGTGTAGTGTATTCGAGCCTTAAACCGTTAGAGAGCTTTTCATGCGAGTTTTGAGATTGTGTTCGAAAAAGACTGTTGAAATACTGAGGGTGAAGGCCAGCAACCATATGGATCTGATCGTTGATCAACACACACAAGTGAGGAAGTAGAAGGCGAGAATAGCAGACGACCAGGAAACGGACGCAGTCCGACTGCTTATTTATCATCACTCAGACATCGGGGTCATCTACAAACTCCAGCTGATGTCTGACATCATTTCCTGTTCCCGTGTGGAATGTTCTGCATGTTGGGACGGCAGTGTTGTGATTAACTAACCGTTCTTTCCAAACAGACAAACCTCTCGTGGTCTTCTCTGTTCAGTCGCTCCTTAGATTTGGTACAGTATATTTTCTCTTCTAGATGTCTAGATTTGTTTTAACAAAGTAATTGTAGGCTCACAAACACTACATGTAGCACTAACAAATGAAGAATCACAGTGTGTGTTTGTAATCAATGTAGTGCAGTAGATGCATGATGTTACGTGTGTGATGAGGACCTTTGATTTGGATTTTCTGGGATTGTGTCTTTGGACTAGAATATGTTGGTTTATGTGGATGATGTCTTAGTCTGTCGTGTTTTGTTATGTTGTAGTCCTGTAGTAGCTTGTCTGTAGTAGCGTTCGTCCAGTATGAGTTTTTAATGAAAGGGTGGTCGGTGACTGCAAGCCAGCGAATCTGTGTAAATTTTCCCTTAAAGTATTTCATGAATTTGACATTTAACCTGACCATAATAGCTCCTATAATTCAAGTAATAAGTAATAATTCAAAAGCAGTGGATTATTGGTTGAAGCTGATTGGCTGACGACACCCATGGTCACTAATGTTCATGGTGTCTGTATTTTGTGTGTATCTTCTGGTGTATAATTCTGACTCGGCGGTATAAAAGAATGAAATCATTGGATTTATCATTGAAATGTTGCAGTCAATAACTAAAAATACAATTAAATGAGAGAATAAATTCAAAAAGAACCTTTGTGAAAGGTGTTCATAAAGCAGTGGCTGTTTAATAGTACTTCATTTATGTAGCATCTTTAAGTGTCTTTCTCAAAGACTAGAAAGCAATTTAGAAATCTAGAAAGCAATTTTACACATCGATGTAAAAAAAAGACAACATCTGTAAAACACACAAATGTAGTGCAATAGGGCAATTAAGAACAATTCTAAAATTACACGCTTTGAGACGGAATTAAAAATGCTACTTTAAGTTTGCTTCTGTAATGTCAGCTGGGAGAGAATTCCATAATTTTGGGGTATGACGAGAGTCGATTTTGAAATACCAACTAATAATGCAGTACAAACGTCAATGTGGGAAAACTCAAAAATAATGTTTCAACAGAAGAAAAGCATAAAACTGTCCATAAGTGCACATTATTTCTGAGGTGAAAGAAAGAGGTCCCTAACCATTATCTTAAAATGAGGGTCAAATGACTTGGAGATTCTTGCGGGTCCAAAACAGAACCATCAATTGACAATATGATTTACATTTACATTTAGTCATTTAGCAGACGCTTTTATCCAAAGCGTTTTATTACAAATGGGGTTAACAGTGGAAGCAATATGATGGTATTAGCAGTACGGATGGGGGGTGTAATCAAGTGTAAAAGCCAAGACGTGTAATTGTATCTAAATAATTCTAAGATACCAGAGTATTGTTAGCTATCTCAGATACAGTTTGAAACCAATAAGTAAAGGACCCAGAACAGAACCCTGTGGAACACCCATTAAGACAGGCCCATCATAAGGTCTGTGACCACACATAGTAACAGATCTTCTGAGAATTAAAAACCTGAACCAATCCAGGGCATTCCCAGATACACCAAAGACCATTTCTAGACAGCTGAGTTACTGTAAAATGACGATAATAAGCATAAGCAGGATCAGCTGGATACAATAATTCGTTACATTTATATAGCGCTTTTCTGGGTACTCAGAGCGCTTTACATGGAAGGGGAATCTGCTCAAGCACCACCAATGTGCAGCATCCACCTGGATGATGCGACGGCAGCCATATTGCGCCAGAACACACACCAGCTTATTGGTGGAGAGGAGACCGAGTTACGAAGCCAATTAGTACATATGGGGATGATTAGGAGACCATGACGTATAGAGGCGAATGGGTGAATTTTGGATTTTGAATGACCACAGAGGGTCAGGACCTCGGTTTAACGTCTCAGCCGAAGGACGGTGCTTATTGACAGTATAGTTTCCCTGTCACTATACTGGGGCATTAGGACCTACAAAAGCCACAGGGTGAGCACCCCCTGCTGGCCTCACTAACACTTCTTCCAGCTTCAACCTAGTTTTCCCAGCAGGTCTCCCATCCAGGTACTGATGTACTGACCAGGCTCAGCCCTGTTTAGCTCCAGTGGGAAACCAGTCTTGGGCTACAGGGTGATATGGCCGCTGGTTATAAGTCCTGATCACCATGTTAGGATATATTTTTGATTGATTGCAACATCTGGATATATGTAATTAATTCATACAGTATAACAAATCAAAAGCTTGGACCCAACTACACACCCTGTATTCATTGTATTCATTCTTTGATGTAGATAATATTAAAGTCATTAAACAATCAAAATGTATAGTTTTGATTCACCATAAAGTACAGCCATCTGTTGTCTGTGCTTTTAAACCATTCCCGGCACGGACAGCACAGTATGTGGGACAAATTCACTCAAGTGTCTCCAGACCTTTGATTGTAGTGTTTTTTTCCCATTGCATCCCTCCACACACAGAGATCAGTGCTGTATGTTGGCACACATGTTGTAGGATTTAGAAGCAACAGCACCTGCATGCTTTAGCACTTTCACTGATTAGTAATGTCTTGAAGGTGATTATCAGTCATGAATATCTCCGCCAAGCGTTGTGTTTGGATTATAAATGCTGCTTTCTATGCTCGTTCCAGAGTTTGTCAGTGCTAGATGGTTCGAACCCCAGCAGTCCGGGTTCAGAATTGTCTGGGCTAGTTGTGGAGCCCAGCCTGTCGGGTCGCTCGCACACGTTATCCTTCTCATCCAGCGAGGTGAGTGGAGATCGCACGTCACTTGTTTGCATGGCTTTAATGTTCCGAAAAGGTCATCTGGAAAGTCAAGTATTGTCTCGTGTGCGGGGCGGAGTCTGTCCTGCTGCTTTTACTCGCGTCCTTCCTGTTTTGTAGTTATTTTTAGTTTGAATCAGAAGCGCGCGTGTGTTAATAGATTGTCTATGGTGGCAATTACCGAATCTTGAGGTTTCTTTGTATTTTTATAAAGTGTTTGTTTAACACGCCAAAGAGGATTGTTTTTGTGCGTCATTTGTGTTTTTCTTTGTGAATTACTTGACTATGGTTTATTTCACAATCTTTTTGTGTTAAAGGGGTCATATGGTGCGAATACGTGTTTTTCTGGGTCTTTGGTGTGTTATAAGTTGCCCATGCATGTATTAGACACAAATTACAAAAATGAAAGTGTGGGAACAAAAGAGTCATTCTATGTAAAAGCGAACGCTCACCCAGACCTGCCTGAAACACCTCGTGTAGCCACACCCCCACAAATCTACATCAGTCCGTGGTCTGATTTGACTAAGACCGCCCAAATGTATACTCAAGTAAGGTGGGCGTACCTGTCAGTACAACTGAAGAGGAACCTGATGTTCCAAATATGGTAAGAGACGTGACATTTCCCTCACACGCTTGCAGTATTCCACCAATCACTGCGCACTGGTTAACTGGCCAATCATAGCACACCTCGCTTTTCAGAGCCATGAGCTTTATAAAAAATCTGCGCGGAAAATACAACGTTTTTGAACCTTAAATCGTGTATAAACATTGCATTACATCTAAAACAAACAATAATATTCGTTTTAGCCGTGTCATATGACCCCTTTAAACTTTTTAAAATTGAATTATTTACATGATCATTTTGTGTTAAAACTACACTTTTGTGAGGTTGGGGTGTATGGGTAGGGTTTGGAATAGCAAGCATCATTATCCTGGTCTAAAGAAGTCGGGAATTTTAGATGTTCCTCATCGATACAGTGAGACATATCTCTGTGTGTGTTAGATGCTGGATGAGGAGCCGTGCTCTACAGGAAAGGACTATCAGTGGCAGAATCGTCCGGTCTCTGATTGGACGTCTCAGCAGGTGTGTCATTGGCTGATGGGGATGAATATGGATCAGTACACACCCGAGTTCACCACGCAGTCCATCGACGGACAGCAGCTGCTGAACCTGGACAGTGACAGACTCAAGGTGGGCGGAGCTTTGCACTTACAGTTATGGCTAAGCTTAAAAAACTACAGTATATACTTTAGTTACATTAGGTGTTTTTTATTATATTGTGTCAAGTTGCTAAATATCACAATGATCATTTACACTTAAAGCTGCAGTGTAGTGCCTTTTAATACTTACTTGAATTACGTCTATAGCATTGTATACATCCGTGTATGTGTATATTCCAGTCATTGTGACTTTTGAAAACGTCTTGTGCAGGCTCTGGGTGTGTCCAGTCAGAACGACCGCGCCACCATCAAGAAGAAACTGAAGGAGATGAAGAAGGCTCAGGAGAAGCTGGATAAACAGCGTGAGAAGCGAGATAAAGAGGCCAGACGGAGCGGACGGCTACCCGCCAGCACTGACTCGTTATGCTGATGATGTTCAGAATCAGTGCATGTCACATTCGTCTCTCTTCACATCACATTACTGTATGACACACTCCAGCCCTGCTTCACCCATACATGAAATTCAACGACTAAATCAACACTGTACTTCCAATACAAATACTCAGTCAGCGGTCAGTAAATGATCAAAAACCTGATCAGAATCATTCATGAAGCTCCTTATGAAGTGATTTATGTTTGAATACACGCGTCCTGACCACTATTGAACGGCTTATGGGTTTGACATGTCCGTCTTTATAACCACTCTCATTCCAGCACAAAGTTTTTGACCGTATGTGTTTGGTTAGCGCCTGTGAGTTTGCTAAGAACAATGTTTACTGACCGTGTCCATCAGTTTGGTCCCATTGCCTTCTGGGTAAGAGTTTTATTTTATTATTCTTTTTTTTTTAGTTTATTAGACTAGCGTATAAGAAAATGGTTTGGATTTTACATCTGTCCAATCCATAGCAGACCAAAAATTTATTAGTTTTAATTGTATTTTATGACACAACCACTATAGGGGCTATAAAATCGTGCTATTTTTATGGAAAAATGTAGTCAAGCGCAAATTTTCACAACTTTGCCGCTAATATGGTGGCATGGATAGTGCTTTTAAAATAGTTTATATTTTATTTTAAAACTTCTTTTGGCCTGTGGAACCTTGTACAGTTATACGAGCACTATATTTTTACTAAAACTAGATGGGGCACGGTTTATAAATGTACAAATAAAATGTTTTATATACATCTATTAGAATATCTTTAAGGAAAAACATGAATCTAACTTTTGTACATGTTCTACTAAGTAGAATAGCTCACTGGTTAAAACTATTTTGCTAATTCTAAGATGCAGAGTAAAACTCGTGAAGAGTTCACGAGAACACATTGATGTGGTGTTTGTATTTGGACGGTTATGATTGATCACAAATATGCTGGCATAGTTTTATCAGTAACTGTGACCAGAATTGTATTTCTCTGAGGGTGTAATAAATTAAGGGATTATCATCTGATTGTACGTTTGTTTTAAAAACAGACTCGATCTTTGCTTATGTCATCATGATTTTATGTCCTGTGGTCACGATATAATTTTCCACTGTGTAAAATGGCTGATTTTTAAGACTTAAATCAAACTTTCTAGCTGCTACAAAATGTATAAGCTGCAAAATAAATGCTTTTTACTCTGTAACAAAACATTGAATGCGATTTTTTTACAAGTTTCTCAAATATTCCAAAATAGAATAATTTAAAGGGATACTTCACCCAAAAATGAAAACTGTCATTTACTCGCCTTCAAGTTTGCTGTCCTACATTCTTAAAAATGTATTTTCCTACGATGGGAGTCAAGATCTGTTTGGTTATAATAATTCTTCCAAATATCTTTCTCTGTGTTCATCAGAACAAAGAAATGTATACAGATTTGGAACAACTCGAAGGTGAGGAAATGACAGAATTTTCATTTTTGGGTGAAGTTGAGGTGGGCCCAAATGTAATAGCATTAGAAAACTGCATTACCGCCACTCTTCACTAGATGGCGCTGCGACACTGCACTCTAAATCCTTTATTAACACATTCAGGATGAGTTTCACAATGGTCACACAAAAGCAGCACACAATTTCTGTTTACATGCATTTGTTCTGTTTTTTGTCAGTTAATGGCCCGAAACACTGGTTAACAAGATAACATTTCAGTAGCATAGAATGATTTGTGAAGAACAATTCTTTAAACTCTTATTTTATACAAGAAACAGAATTGGTTATACGTGGGACGGCATGTGGAATGATCACTGTCAACAATGTGAAACACTCCAAAACGAACACGTCTCTTATGATGCCAGACAAGTAAATTACACTCACTTCTTTTCTATCTAAATATAAGAATCTTACATCAAGAAAGCTTATACTGGCACACTCTTAAAGTAAAACTCATCCAAATAACTGAGCATGGCACTAGCAACGCCTGTGCTAACTTACTGTATAATACTGCCACCCAGTGCAGTTTACATCCCTGCAAACACGCGTCTTGAGACGTAGCATGTCCACGCGTGACGTATTCCATCGTTCAGAGCCCGGACTCTCGTTACTCATTTCCGTAGGTGATCTATATCATGAGCGGGTGGTGAAATCTGTTCATTCTGTCAGTTCTGGATCTGCATTGATGGAGAAGCTGTACGGGAAACTCGGGGGTGCAAACCCAGAGCATCGTTGAGCTGCACGGGAGACTAAAAGCTGCGAAAGGTCGTCATGTCCTTGGGTTCTTTACTGGGAACACACCAGTCATCCGCCTCGTGGATGCTCTTATAGTGTTTCCATGCAGATTTATTGTACACCGGAAGCCTTTCGATGGACTCTGTGGACAAAGCCTTCAAACAGATGAACAGCAGTTATATTAGAATAATTCTAGATAAAAATAATAAAAACAGCTAGTCATCTGAGCTAGTATATTTAAGGATCAAGAGGATCCGTTCTTCAATTCAAGTCTCACTTTGCACACCTGGGGCGAAAATAACTTCCGGTCTGTGTTTGGTTATAATATAACAAATTATTTTATAATAATATCAATGTATTAATTCTTGGCAGAGGTCTGCGTTACGTTTTTAGATAAGTTAAACCAGAAAATTAAAACCCCAAAAATCCGATTACAGATACTGTTTTCAGACTAACAAAACCTTTTATCTACTGCACAAATTGTGAACCTATTTTCAGCATTTTGGGTGCCAGTGCTAAGATCCAGTTCTGTTTGTATTATTTTTGACATGATTGTGCATTTGAAAACAGATTATGGTTGGAGATTTTCTCCATAAAGACCGATAGAATGACTCACTCTGATGTATATGACAGCATCGGTACCGTATCCCTCCATGGAGTGGAGCTTTAGATCTCCTTGGAAATACCTGGCGTAGAGTCTGGAGATGGGCAGCCCGTAACCAAAACCAGCCTAAGAGCCCGAGAACAAAACACACAATCACATCACAGCAAACATCTTCAGCTCAGTCACACAATAACTGTCAACTTTACTGCTTCTTTATAAAGGAAGGACCAACATAAACAGTAAACTCCTCTACTCAAACTTACATTTAACCAACTACCTTTACTTAAGATGTGTATAAAAGTGTATACGTTTTTGTGGTGGTATGAAAATTGGCACTGAAAATCACACAACATTTTAACGGTACTGCTTTCAACTCCTAACATCTTAGTACTATGACCATTCCAAGCACTTATTTGGAGTGTGATACAGACCAGAGGTGTGGCTCGAGACGTGTCCATCTGAGGACGAGGGGCCGTAGAGTAGGTGTATGTAAACAACCTGTCAATCTTCCTCAGTGGAACTCCTCCCCCGCGATCACTGACCTATGAGACAACAGCACACTCAGATTTGAGCCTGTGATGGAGCATCACATTACATTGGGCTTGATCTAAATGATTGATCTAGAACATCAGGAGGTTAGTCAGAATCTGTGGGTTTCTTTGACTTATGCCAGGGTTTCCCAAACTGGGGTTCGCGAACCCCTGGTGGTTCATGGGGGAATTGCAGGGGGTTTGTGAGGTACACGTCTACCAGTGCACATACCGGCTGAAACGATTCCTCGAGTTACTCGAGTAATTCGAATACAAAAAATCATCGAGGCAATTTTTGTTTAATCCATTTAACGCACAGCCCGCTAAACTCTATCACGCATTCACCGCGAGACACACGCATTTGAGTCTGTTCACACGCTCACACGTGTTTCTCATGCTGATAAATAACTAACTGATAGCTTATTGAAATGGTGAACTGCTATTTTACTTAGTTTTAGTCTAGTTTGCGAGTGAAACTTGTTTTCCGGCTGCATTGAGTCCATCAAACTAGATTCGGACTAGTGGAGGTCGAATCCTGTTATTTACACATGTCATCTGTCTGTTCTGCGTGTCTGAGTGAATGAACTGCACAGTTTAACATACAACACACGTGATGCTCATGAATTTGTCTGCGTCTGCGCTTTATGAGGACATGAACACATGGACTTCATCTCCAGAGTTGCTCTGAGAGTTTGTTTCTTCACTCAAACAATATAATGTTCGTGAAATAGACACACACTAAAAAAATAAGCGTCTTCCGACGACCTGCCAAAATAAAAGTCTGGTTAACTCGGTATTTTATGTGGACAAATATATTACTATTTAATAGTAAGAAAAAAGAAACTAAAAGCATCATGCATAAGCTGAAGTTAGTTGTTTACCTTTGAAATTATTATTTCTATTTTTATTAATGTTTCTTATTTATACATTTGTATTATATTGCATTTTGAATGTAATATGGCAATGTAATGTATTAAATGGGTTAACTTTTCACAGATATTAATGTATGCAATTTCAGCAATAAAAATGATATTTTTTCTAAAAAAGGAAACAAATTAGTTGTTCATTTTAAGAGACCTGTCTTATTTTCTCTTGTATATTTAGTATTGCTCTTTAATAAAGAAAATGTATTTATTATCCGAATACCCGATTAATCGATGGAAAAATCAGTAGAATGCGCGATTACTAAAAATAATCGATAGCTGCAGCCCTTTTCATCACTTTGAACATTTTTAAATTACAAATAAATGTTTAGAAAGAACAACAGTTATGTAAAATACTACTAACAAACACCTCAAAACAGAAAGTCCTAGTGAAATTAAAAATGACAATGCCTATTTTTAATAAAATATTGCAGCGCTAATTGTAAATAGTTTATCAATGTGGGTCGTTCTCTTTTTAAAATGCGTGTGCCCTCATAATCTTCAGTTAAAATCTGAAAATGCACTTCATTCCAATGACTAGCCATCTTAAATGACATACGTATGTTAGACGGCTTGGGCTGGGCATCCATTAACTCCTCCCCTTCAACTGTCAGTCTGCTGCCTGTTCCGTTTCAAAATGCAACGGCTGTTTTTCTACATCAAATCGCAGAGAAAGACAAAAGCCACGCCCGCTATTTTTCTCATTAGAAATTCCATTTCACTCGGAAATGCGTCAAAACACAGAAGTAAAAACGATGGGGACTTTAAACACGCAAATGTGCTATTAAATGAATGAAATATTTACTTCCTCAGGGGGAGTACCTCTCAGGGGGTACTTTAAGTTAAAGGACTTGGGTCACAGGGGTTCAGCTGACAAAAAGACTTACGCAATAGCTGAGCGCATACAGTATAAACACCAAGAATTCAGCCGGCTGTTCTCAGCTTTGAAGACTTCTGAACCCGTCTGTCCATACCTTAACGGTCAGGTCTTCGTCTCCGAGAGCGATCCTCACATGTACCGGTGGATAGTGCATGGCATCTTCGTGAAGTTCCATGGTAGCGCGCATGGCATTCTGCAGGAGTCACAGTGTATATTTATATCCCAGCACCGCTGCTACAAATTCAGTCTGTCCTAGATTTAATATCACGTCACATCTTTAAAATCATGCATTTATGACTCAAACGGAATGTGTATACTTTCCCATGCTATTTTTGTACAGTAAAAATCCGGTTTACATGAAAACAACCACCGTGCTGTGAAATAATTCTCAAATAACGGAGGTGAGAAATGATGTACGCCACCTTAAAGAGCTCAAATACCATGTGATACAAATGAGAGGGCACGTAAACCACAGTAGTGGGTTTCTCAGGTCCTTTAACTGCAAAACAAACACGAGAAACAACAGTCACACGGAAAGCGGAGGTCACATGACTTCACACACGTGACCACTTGTACGTGCAAAGGTTACCATTGAATTCCTCCAGTACAAGCTCAGGTGAGTTCATATAATACCTGTCACACAAGTTTCGGGCATTCTCATAGGCATCTAAAAAAACAACAACAGGAAAAAATGAACACTTGTATTCAATGCATCTTTAAGGGAAAGTTCAGGCAAAAATCTAAATTCTTTTGCAATTTATTCACCCCCGTGTCTTTTTTCTGCAGAACACAAAAGACGATATTACGAAGAATGTTGATCACCAAACCACACTGGCCCCAATTAACTTCCATTGCACGAACACGAAACCACAAAGACATTTCTCAAAATATCTCGTCTTCACAGAAAAAAGCAGCACTAATAAAAAAGGGATCTGTTATTATAGCTAAATGTAAAAAGAGCATGAAAGACTACTGTTACCTTTCAACACATCGGTGACGTGACAGCTGGGGTCAATGCCGCCGATCTGTTTGGGATGAGCGGGATTCACACGCACATTTCCTCCAAACAGAAGAGCTGAAAACACACAAGCAAACATGGGGTTAAAACGTGATCGGGTATTGATTTCCGGTTCAGAAATCATCATTGACTGTCAGGTCGCCGTGGAAACAACACACTGTAAACAAACACCATTAAAAGAACACTGTAAAAGAAGATAAATGTGTCTCACTGTGCTGGTTGAGGAGCATTCGGATGGAAATCCTGCTCATATAGAACCGATCCAGAAAATACTGCATGTTCTGGCTGGTGATGGGGTCGGTACCGTAGGTCTCTTTAAACTCCACCACACCTTGAGCCATGGTGGGCACCACGTCATTGTGTCGGTTCCTGATCTTAATCACAGCTTGTGTGAAGCTAAAAACAACAGATGAGTAATGAGATGGGTGTGCGTTTGCTTGGACGGGTAGGAATAGGGGTGGTGTTGCTTCTCTTACTCATTCGTGACCTTTTCATCATCAATATCCCTGTCCTTGAACTCAAGAATATCCTGGAAACTTTGCATGTACCTGCGAGAGATGCGACACAAGTGAAGAACGTGGTTCGCGACGCATGCATTGAAATGTTCATGAACATGCTGACACTGACCAGCTCTGCACCAGACGCACTGATGGAGTCCTCAGCAGGTTATCGGGTAATAAATCGATTTCCTTCATGATATTTGCCAGCCGGACGGGCAGCTCCTGTCTCAGAAACGTGAAGGATGTTTTCTCACAGGCATTCTCTGAACCTGGGGATGAAAAGAGAAGTCATCCACGGTTGAATGTACCATGGTTATGAAAAAGGTTCTATGTGTGGTAGGGATGTAACGATTCACCGCGAGCCGGTTGAAAATCAATTATAATGTGACGGTTGAGACGTTATAAAAATCGCAGTACATATTTTGAACAGCAACGGCCGCTGTTTTTCTGCCAACTTGGTAAACGTGGATATGCTGATATTTCTTAAAAAAGTAAAAGTTAGGAAAAGCACAAAGTCTTAGTTTGTTTATATTAAAGAGACTTTTGTATTATTATTTATTTTTTATTTATTATTTGGAATTTGTTTTAAAACTGCAATTTAGTTTTGTTATTTGACATAAAATATATTTGTATTTTACAAAGAATTGTGCAGCATTAGAGAAATAATAAAAGGGCAGTTGTTCATTTAAATTTTTCCTTTAAAAAATCGCGATTAAATCAAAATCGCGAGATCAGAATCGTGAATCGCATCGCGAGTGAATCGTTACATCCCTAATGTGTGGTGAATAACATGATATAGTATGGGTACCCTCACTGTAGACTTTTGTACAAAATTTGTATTCTATTTCATTCTATTCTTCTTTAAGTTGGAGCTATTTGTTTCATGGTATTATCATGCATCTTTGGAGATGGTACCACGGAATCTCTTACTGTGCCATGGTACTTTTAGTACACTCAATTCTTTTCTTTTATTAAATTAATTGTTATCATACTGTGTTGATTCCAACATTAAATGACTTACCAAAATCTATGAACTGTTTCATAGAGAGAGGAGAAGGTGAAAATCTGGAGTAAAAATCGATTTGCTTGGAGATGAAGGCGGTGCTCATCAACGTCCTGAAAATCCTCATGTTTGCAGTGTTTTCCCAGAAAATCCAGACAAGCTGTCATGAAGTGTCATGTGGGGGTTTCTATCATTTCTGCCTGTCCACGAGGCGATCAGCAGTAGACTGTGTGTTCTTGTTTCTCGTTTTCAAAAGATAAATGTCACGACTGGCACGTGCAGAGCTTCACTCATTTGAAATCAATGATGATTCAGAGCTGTCTGAAATGCGCATTCACGCGTCTGTTTCCGAATAATGTAACTGCAAACATTAAAGATAGTATTTAATCGTGTAGGTAATTCTGTCGAACTAACGTTACGTGGTGCGTGTGCACGATGACTGATAAACACAAC
Source organism: Triplophysa rosa (assembly GCF_024868665.1). Lineage (NCBI taxonomy): Eukaryota > Metazoa > Chordata > Actinopteri > Cypriniformes > Nemacheilidae > Triplophysa > Triplophysa rosa. Next base: position 26,250,640 of record NC_079895.1, on the reverse strand, counting down.
AGCAGCATGTGTTTATGAGAGACGTCAGCGCACATTGGGCCTCCTATCGCATCGACACACTGCTCACTATCCACAAACCTCTAAACACCGACAGATGTCCAGGTACAGCAAACACGGAAGAATGAAGTAATCTCTCGGGTGTTTCTTTTACTTATTATCAAAGGCTGCTAAATACATGTGACTCGTGATAACACTGCACGTACAAAGATTACTCAACAAGGCAAAGAGCATCCACTTCTGTTTTACTTCCGTATTATGGCATTGTTTGATCACGTGTCTTTTGTGTGGCTCTGCTGATTGGTTACACCAGTGGCAGTGGTACGCATTACCATGATGCGGCGCCACAAGATCCGACAGGCAGATGACATCAAAGTACCGCGAGAGGGATTATAAACCAAACATTTTATGGGTTTTCGAATGGCTCTCGCGGTACTTTGATGTCATCTGCTTGTCGGATCTTGCGGCGCCGCATCGAGTCGACCAAGCCTAATCTCTCTCTCGCTATGTGAAAAGATCTCCCTGAATAGCTTTCCTGGCAATTTCTGAAGAGCACGAATTTCAATATACTAACAATGGGCCTCATTCATGAAACATTCCTAAATATGTGTAGATTTTGAGTAATTTGCGTGTAAAACAGACCTTCCCGAAAACTTTACTTCGGATTCACAAATACTTCGTAAACGTCAGATTTGATAGTGAAATGTGTGTTTGTTAAAGGGGCCATTCTTTTGCTGTTTTTGAAGCTTTGATTATGCTTTTGGGTGTTTAACAGTGAATGTTCATGTTTCTAGTTTCAAAAAACGCTTTATATTTCACATATTTCAAGTCTATTGTTCACCGATGTCCCTCTTCTCTCATTCGACTGGATTTTTTCCGGTTTATATAAAAGTCCCTCCTTCCGAAACGCTCTGATTGGTAAAGCTGACCAGGGCCGGCAGGTAACAGCTGAGGTGCCCTTGAGCAAGGCACCTTACCCCCACTTGCTCCCCGGGCGCTGCAGTGATAGCTGCCCACTGCTCCGGGGGTACGTGTGGTCACCACTTGCTGTGCGTGTGGTCACTACTCTCTGGATGGGTTAAATGCAGAGGTCACATTTCGTTGCCTTGTACTTGTACATGTGCAATGACAATAAAGTTGAATCTAATCTAATTTATCAAGTTATATTTTGTAGTCCTCACCATTTTGTTAAATGTCTTGTTTGCCATTGGTCTTGTTTGAGAGTTATGTATGACATGCATGTAAATATATTCCCCACAAACAGACGGAGATGCTAAAGTAGAACAATTTGCAGCGAAGTTTAGGACTCAAGATCAGTCCAAGACCTTCACACAAACTTTCACAGACTGCCAGAGTCGAATGTCGCAGGCAGACTTCTCACAGATGTCCATAGCTGAGGGACATTCGAGAGAGACCAACCCTGTGGTGTACTTTAGCATTGCTGTAGATGATGAGCCATTCGGACGGATCACAATGGAGCTTTTCTCTCATATTGTTCCAAAAACATCTGAAAACTTCAGAGCTCTGTGCACTGGAGAAAAGGGCTTTGGTTTCCACAACTCGGTTTTCCACAGGATTGTTCCCGACTTTATGTGTCATGTAAAAATATACTGTTACATAGAATGTTTACGCATATTAATACTTTTACATTCAAATGTGCCTTAATGTTCTGCTTTCTTATAGGGGGGTGATATCACCAACCATGATGGAATGGGGGGAAAATCCATCTATGGTGTGAAATTTGAAGATGAGAACTTTGAGGTGAAGCACACAGGGCCAGGCCCTGGTTGCATAAAGCACCTTAAGTTTTTCCCTTAAGTATGACACTTAAGGGGTGATTTTCCTTTACCAAAGACAATAGGAGAATAACTTAGTAAAACTTAAGGTATACTTAAGGACACACTTAAGGGAAAATTACACTTAAGGTGCTTTATGCAACCGGGCCCAGGGCTGCTGTCCATGGCCAATCGTGGAAGAGAGACCAACACCTCTCAGTTCTTCATTACCCTCAGAAAAGCAGAGCATTTAGACTTTAAACATGTTGCCTTTGGCTTTGTCAAAGATGGCATAGATGTTTTAAAAAAGATAGGAGACCTGGGAACTAAGACAGGAAAACCTACTAAAAAGATAACCGTCATAGATTGTGGACAGTTGTGAAGTAGTTTTTCTCTTAATGCTACTTACCATCTTTGAGACATAAGAATCTATTTCTTCATATTTATTGTGCTTATGATATGTAGTGGTTTGGATACAGGTTAGGGGAATATAATCAGAATATAACGATTTTGTCAATGATCATGAAAAACTATGATTATGGATACACTCTCTGGATAAACTGTGTCTGCATACAGTCATATGTTGACTCTGATTCCTTGCCCAAAAACACTTGAAATAAACTAAGTTAAAATACATTTGACCAATACCATAATTATTTTAAAAACACACCTGTCTACAACAGCGGTTTGAAGCCGTTTTCAAACACATGCGCTTAATATGAAAACCTGCTAAATTTACATCTCTTTAAATGCATAAAGGCACAAATAAGTCAACTCAATATCATGTCAGCTTTTCAAAACTAGTATTTCACAGCTTTTGCAAAAGTTCTTCAAACAATTATTGATGCTCAAAGCGTGCATCATGTCCAATCCATGTAACTGGGATTAATTTTAAATTGTACTACAATATGTACCCTTTTTGGAATTTTAAAACATTTGATTACTGGTTTAATATTTTATTTTTGAGGGGGAAAAAAGAAAAACCGCATTTTTGACGCTGCGTCAGTTTGATCCTCTCCGGCACCCGTCAGGCGTGTCTCTGCGGCTGCGCACCCGGAAGTTGAACAGTGGTAACAAAAGCAGCGGATTCAGCAGACAGTTATACACCCTCAGGTCTGTTAAAAACATACTTTATCATGAATGAGAACTTTACCCGTCTATTAATAATACAGCTCGGCGGTTTATCATTCAGGGTGGCTCTTTGAAGAAGATCTTTGAATGTATGTGTGTGATGTCAGGGTGTGTAGTATGATTCTACCGTGAGAGGGCAGAAGTAAATCTGACATAAACACCGTCGCTAGTGTTGTCTGTTTGGCTTGTATAATCGTATAAATGTTTTGAATTGTACATGAAAAATTTGGCTTTATGCTCAGTTGCACTCGTTGTTCTCTGTGTATATGTGAGTTTTGTCACTAATGCTCAAAGAGAGAAACCAATAGCTGATGTTCCCACGAGATGATCTCTGTGTGCGTTCAAATGTTTTTTAAACTAAGTTTTTATAAATTCAGTTGAAATTTGTGATATGTATTATACTTATTATATTGGCATAGCTAGGTTAGTGTGTTCATGTGTACCTTTTTTCTTGCGAGTTTCCGAAAATGTTATTAAACAACAAATACTGCAGTGGTATCAGGTAAAATATTTCAAAGCAAGAAGCATTTATTAAATAACATTAGTAGCATACGTTTCAAGCAAAACAAAATGTTTGTTAGGTTAGGTTACTAAATGAAGACACTTCCTAAACTTTCTGTGATGAACCGCACCTGTGGTTACTCTGCATAAGTGTATTCACTTAAAATTCCCATTAACACCAGTTGGTTCAGAGTAGATAAAGGTTTTGACAGCGAAGAAACGATCTTATATTTGTTTGCAGGTTTCTCTTGAGAAAGGATGTTAGTAGAAAGTGTTTCATTCATCTATACTAAAAGCAGACTGTCTTTCTGCATTTCCTTTGAGTTGACAAAGATCATTGAAATGGTTTCTTATGTTGCTCTTATATGTTTTGGAAGCACAAATCGTTTTTCTTCTGACCTAACTGTAAAAACGTGTGTATCTTCAAGCGAATGTCTCTTGTGAATACAGTGGTTATATTATGCTGTAAACTCCTCCTGACATCACATGCTTCAGTCAGTGTATCTATCGGGACTGAAGCAGATGGAGGCAAAAGATGCAGTTCTTTAATCTTCTGTGTAAATGTTGGCCAGGTTATGGTGTTCTTTGTTTTCAAGTGCACTATACACTGACTGTAAGCTGTTCATTTAAGAGGTTTGGAGAGCTGTCTTACTGCTTTGCTCTGTGGAGAGAGTCAGGTGCGGGCAGCACACAAAGAACAGATTCGAGCGGTCTGCAGAGAGACCGATGTGACTCTTGAAGTGATCCAGTTAATCTGTCTGAAGTGGCTGAGACGGTGGGCCGACAGACGGGTCCAGAGAGCAGGTGGAGGGGGTCTCTGTTTGTTTCTCTCTGGATATGTTGAACTGTTTGCTGAGGATGTAACTAAGGAAATAAGCCACTTAAGGCCCTCTCTTACAGTGATTTCACTACAATGGACATGACGTGAAGCTTAGTGCTTAAACCTCCTAAACGCAATGCTGTGACTGTCAATAGAAATAGCAATGTTATAAAAGACGGCTGTGTTCAAAAATTAAATTAGTTATAAATAGAGGTTTTTTGTATGTATGATTAATTAGCTGTAAGGTGTCTATGGATGCTGAGCTTATTCTGTAATGATTTTCAATACAGTGACTCCCAAGACTTATTGGGATGCTTAGGCCACACTTGTAATGCGTAAATAAATATCACGTCAAAAAAAAAAGGTTTCTGTGCCATTTCGCTATAAATGTTAAGCAACTGCTGTCAATGTTTTTAGTATTTCAAGTAACTTCATGTCCCAACAGAATAACCACAGGTGGAGTTCTTCACATTAACACATATTAAATGGATCTTTCTTTATTGTTAAAAAGGTTTTGCTCCAATGCTACGCTTGTGGTGTTATGAATAAATCTTATTGATAGCCATCCCTCTTTATAAAATGCATTGTTATGTTTATGTATCATTCGCTGTCCTTCTGAAACCTCGTATGTTCAAATTGGCTGTTTTTCAGGAAATGGAAAAAGCATTGTACTTTTTTAAAATAATTACAAACTGTGTTGTCAAGGTTGACAAGCACTTTTTAATACTTTCTATTAGTTAAATATTTGCAAAAACCTAGTGACAAACATAAAGGGTGACTAATAATCATTTATGGCATAAAAAATGACCAAATATGGAGGACAGAAGCAATATAGTCATTTCATATATCATATATATTATACACCATGTCATATATGCCCAACTTTTGGTCATGGCACAGTGTAACCGTTGTGTGGTCACAGGCAGGTCTAAATTGGCTGTTTTATATAGACTTTGAATGTGTCTCAGATTTTTTCAGTCTTTGTCGTGTACATTTAACTATTCAGTGTGGTCACTTAAGCAAACCTATTGGATAATAATAATAATGATGAATGATACAGTATCAGAGTTCATAAACTTCTAAATTAACAATCATCTGCAGAGCGCTGTTACTAAAGGGAATGTACCAAACATACAAAATAACCTCCTGACTGCTGTGTTTTGTTTGTTTGTAGCATCATGTCGGATAAAAGCGAGCTGAAAGCTGAGCTTGAGCGAAAGAAACAGCGTCTGGCTCAAATCAGAGAGGACAAAAAGAGAAAAGAGGAGGAACGCAAGAAGAAAGAGGTAAAAAACGACAACCAGTCTGGTAAATGCTTTAAATACACGGTCAAAACAATCATCATAATTTTTCATCATATGCATAATTTCCATTCCGAGGGAATATACTGTTTTAGTGTAATTGACTTTTGTTAATGCGCTCAGAGCCTGGCAATAACAAAGTTGTCCAAATGCCAATTGAAATTAGAAATAATTTTAGTATTTAGTATTTTAGTAATATGGTGGTTATAATATTATTGCATTGAATCTACTGGATTCAGATTAGAAACAGATTTTGTTGGCTTTATACGGATAATATAAGCGCACAGTCATTTTAGTTTTCAGGTATTTGACTAATATGCTTAAAAGCGAAATATCAGGAGATTAAACCAAATGATCTATTGTCAGTTTTCATTTATATGTGGTTTACAACTGGCCAATATGAGCCAGAATTCACAAACTACAGCCGAAGTGAAATGTAGAAAAGAGAAAGATTAGGGCTGTTACGATTAATCGCATCCAGAATAAAAGTTTGTTGACATAATACGTGTCGGTGTACTGTGCATATTTATTTCAAAACACATGCATTTATATATTTAGGAAATATTTGCATTTATATATAATTTAAATTTATTGACTTTTATATTTTTCTTAAATATATACAGTATATAAAACTTACATGCACAGTACACAGACATACATTATCTAAACGCAAACTTTTATTCTGGGTGCGATTTTTCGTTTTGCATTAGACACATACGGACTGCATTAGTTATTGTCCCAGTAGATGATGCTCATCAGATCTGACTGAAGTTAATATAGTTTGATTGCTGGTTTTAAAGGATGTCTTTCTTCCCGTGCAGTTGAGTTGGTTTAACTGTGATTTGTGCGTGTCAGGCTGAGCTGAAGAAGGAGGCCGTTCCAGTGCAGGATGATTCAGACCTGGAGAAGAAGCGCAGAGAGGCTGATGCTCTGTTACAGAGTATGGGCATCACACCGGATGTGCCTGCCGGTAGGTCACAAACACTCCCGCAGAACATCTAATGCATCTGTTGCAGATCAAAAAAGAATATTTCTCGTTTACTGTATTTCAGGAATATATTATAATATGATTATAATTTTCTTTTACTGTAAATTCTTCAAAATCTAGCCTACGTGTATTTTCCACTCATTTTTTTCATGTCGCTCTACAATATTTTCTGTGCTATCATTCAACCGCTGGTCTATCTTGATGTCAAATATTTCACATTTAGCAAGATATAAATATCACACTAAAAAACGAGTTTCTGGCTGTGTGCGGTTCTTTGCTGATTATGATGCATTGTCCTAGAAGGCAAAAGTCTGGCTTGAATGTGTATTTCACCTGTCCCTAAAATGAACACAAAGTGGTAATAACAAATGTGTTTGTGTACTTCACTGATCTAACACAAGGGGGCATACATGCTCCACAGTAAATTTGATGTGAACTGGGCTCTACTGAAAATGTAGTCAAGCACACAAAGGCTTCTTTTATTATCTTGTCATTAATTGTATGCTGATTAAATAGGCTAACATTTTATCCAGCTAGATAACTGTTAATGTAAAAAATGATGATTACAAAATAATAATAAAACCACATTGATGGCATTTGACATATGGTAAGCAGGCCACATATAATTTAATAAAATAAAACAAAACATTTAGACATGAATACAATATCATTACATCATCTATAAAACACTATTAAGTTATATATCTGTGTGAACTTGATGACAACAGACTTTATACATCCAGTAAAATCACCTTGACTCTAACAATCCACTAACAAGTTGGTTCTGACATGTTGTTTGACATGTTCTATTAGTTCCGGCACCCATGTCTCCCACGGCCAAATCTGTGGGCACTCCAAGTGAAGCAGGGAGCCAAGACTCAGGAGACGGGGCCACGGGACCACGGTATAACTCTCTCTCTCTCTCTCTCTCTCTCTCGCTCGCTCGCTCGCTCTCTCTCTCGCTCTCTCTCTCGCTCTCTCTCGCTCTCTCTCTCTCTCTCTCTGTCTCTCTCTCTCTCTGTCTCTCTCTCTCTCTCTCTCTCTCTCTCTCTCTCTCTCTCTCTCTCTCTCTCTCTCTCTCTCTCTCTCTCTCTCTCTCTCTCTCTCTCTCTCTCTCTCCCCTCTTCCTCCGTTTTCACTCGTCCTCTTGCTCCTCTCGTCCTTCTCTCCTCCCCCTGTTCCTCCTCTCTCTCCTCTGTCCTCTCCTCTCGTCTCTCTCTCCTCCTCTTCTCTCTCTCTCTCCCTCTCTCTCTCTCTCTCTCTCTC